>NC_041406.2:3022500-3322500 GCF_900747795.2 Erpetoichthys calabaricus
CAAGGGTCACATTTTTGAATGGGTGCATAAGTTGGGGTCTGATTTTATGATCGATTTTTTGGGTTTCAAGACCTGACTTATATGTGAGTATATACGGTAATAAGGTAGATTTCTTTGAGCACCTGGTGCAGCTGGAGGTTTGCCATATGCTCTGTGCTGCAAGGTTTATTAAGGCTGATGGTGAGAGCTCCACCTAATAGTAGGGAACAGGACGTCAAGTAAGGCATTCTCGGCTGATAAATGGCCGATAGTCAAGGATGCCGAGCCTTTGTATGTTTAAGTGTATTCCTGGAGACCAAACGTAATTTAGATCTGAGATATCTTTAACATTAGAATTACCAGAGCCAACGAAAAAACTCGTAAATCCGGCCCACCTTAAATCCCTTCACACCTCTCCATCAGTGTCTTTTGTCTTCTAAATGTGTTGATAAGCCCAAGCAGCAAGCAGCCTGCTATACCATCGCCCCCACCACCACAGAACGGGCAAGAAGTTCTCCCAGTTCCTGCCTTGATTGATTACCCGGGAGTGAGCCACCCAGAATTGTAAGGGGAAATAATTTGATGTGTGTTTTGTGTCTACAACAATCTATATAAGCAAATCGTTAAAACAGAAACGTTTCCCATGTTTTAGCAATAAATAACAAAATGTAGGCATGAACTGTATAATATGTGAAAGCTGATGGCCAAATATCAAATAAACACTTTCACAAAAGTTGTAAGTACAATATGACAGCTTCCGTGTCGTTAGAACTGCTGACTTATAATCTGGAGGTCGTGAGTTTGAAACCAGCTCCCGGGCAAATTGTTTGTTAATTTTATACAATAAAAACATACATTTGATTTGTGTCTGTAACAGTCAGTGTAAATTTATAGTACCTGTAAAAATTAGCGTTTTTTTTCACTTTTTTAGTCACAATCACGATACAACAAACCCCCAAAGATCTGACACGGTTACTTTTTATCTGAAACTGAGAATAACTGTAGATGTGAGTGGTGTTTTGAGACAATGGAACTGGAAATTCTCTGATCTGGAGAGATAAAAGCTGACACACAAATGCTGGTGAATCTGCCTTCTTCGTATCTCACCGTCATTTGAAATTTTTTTTATTCAGTTTTATTGAGTGTTCCTGCTCATGCTGAATTAGTATGCACCTTATTGTCCATGATGTCAAAGCCGTACTGACAAAAAATCAGACACATAGGTATATATGATATTTGGAATAACTGATTTTATGACCTGTATAGTACATTTCGGATAACATTATGGCACTGATGGAACATTATTCATATTCATTTGCATAACGTCTTGCGCTTGTAATCAGTGACCGCGTTTTTTTTTTTTCGATCTTGCCAGTGTCCACTTTTGGGTGCATGCCGTTGTTTCTTTTGCACTCCAGGACATGAAGAGGAAAGAATAGTACAGAAAGGTCAGTTCCGCGCTAAGCAATCATCAGATTCAAATGTTAACAGTTCCCACGCACAACCAAGGGCCGTCCTTTCTACGTTTACAACATATGTACCTGTTACAATGTACACACTTCTCTCTGTGCTGTGGTTACTATTACACTGGGGAGCGGCGGTCTTGGAACAGAAGCTTGTCAATGTTTTCAAAAGGGGGGGGCGAGGGACAGCGTGAACGTGACTGAGAGAATAAAACCGAAAAAAAGTTAACTTTTAGAAATGCCATACATTTACAGCTGATCTGACGCTGTTCATTTTCAGATAAAATTGCATTAGTGCAATGATGTTTTCTGATTGGTACAATTCAAGTCATAAAATGATTTCTTGAAAATGTCCCATATATTTGTCTGTTTCTTTTTTGTCCGGTGCATCAGAAGGCGTGAGCTTATTCAGTGCAGCAGGAGCACGCTGGTGGCCATTTGCTTGTGCTATAACATGCTTGACTTGGCGGCGATCAACGCACATGTACTATGCAAGGCATGCATGGGGGCCACTGAGAAAAGAAGAGAGTCCATGGCTCACCTTGCAGAGCAGCTTCGTCGTCACTTCTTACAAGAAAAGACGATGGAAAAAGCAAAAGAGGATGCAACATTGACAAACTACTTTTCCAAGACCGCCGCTTCCCTAGCCCCTTCAGTGTAATAGTAACCACAGCACAGAGAGAAGTGTGTACATTGCAAATGGTACACATGTCACAAACGTAGAAAGGACAGTCCTTGGGTGTGTGGGATCTGTTAACATTTGAATATGATGATTGCCTATTGCGCGGAAATGACCTCTCTGTACTATTCTTTCCTCTGCATGTCCTGGAGTACAAAGGAAACAACCCAGTGCACCGAAAAGTGGACACTGGCAAGATCGAAAAAAAAAAAAAAAACGCAGTCACTGATTACAAGCGCAAGATGTTATGAGAATGAATATGAATAATATGAATAATGCTGCATCAGTGCCACAATGTTTTACGAAATGTACTACACAGGTCATAAAATGAATTATTCCAAATATCATATATACCTATGTATCTGATTTTTTGTCAGTGCGGCTTTGACATCATGGACCATAAGGCGCATACTAATTCAGCGTGAGCAGGAACACTCAATAAAACTGAATAAAAAAAAATTCAAGTGACAATGAGATACGGTGAGATATGGGTGGCTGCCCCAAACCTTTTTTCATGTGTTTTACAATATTTAGGTGTGTACTTGTGGAGTGGTTAGGGTTAGAGTTTGGAGTGGAGGTTGGAATATGTAAAAGGGTAAATGTGTGCGTCTTTATATTTGTTTTTTCTTCCTTTCATTCATTCTTCAATACATTTCTAGAGATTTATGCATTAACTAGTGAGACTAAGAGCTTTTGTTTGTGGAATGGGTGGAATTAGAAAGGTTTAATAGCAGGGCTTGAGATTGGCTCTCTAAACCTGATTCAAATAAAATAAACCACCACTTGCCTTATTAAAGGATGTTACATGAATCTTAGCTCTACAGTCCATGTTAGGGTTACAACGTAACTACCCCACAATGCCCTTAATTTGTCAAGTTCTCCACCCCACTCTCTTCTATTTTTTCTGCAGGTGAACAGAATGAGGAGTCCATGGTTTTCATTTTACTTACATTTGGCCCTGAAGGTCCGGTCATTCCTGTTAACCCCTTTAAAAATGTAAAAAGATAAGCTCTAAAATGTATTCATTTTGTTTACAGTGAATACAAAACAAACGTAAAACAAGCAAGCAGAGGAGACGTACATTTTCACCTTGATGTCCTGGGTAACCCTTTGGCCCTGCTGGGCCTTCTTTTCCGGGAAGGTAATTCTGAAAAATAATAAAATGAAGTCAGTAAGGACTGCAGATTCAAAATGACTGATTGGGGAGTGAGGCATTAAAAAATAAAATCAAAAACGCCCCCTGAAAGATCTATATACAGTGGAACCTCGGGTCACGACCATAATTCATTCCAAAAACTCTGGTCGCAACCTGATTTGGTCGTGACCCGAACTAATTTCCCCCGTAGGACTGTATGGAAATACAATTAATCCGTTCCGGACCGTATGAACTGTATGTAAATATATATATTTTTAAAGATTTTTAAGCACAAAAATAGTTAATTATACCATACAATGCACAGAGTAATAGTAAATTACAGTAAATGTAAAAACATTGAATAACACTGAGAAAACCTTGAACAGAGAAAACTAACACTGCAGGAGTTCACGCTACCGCCTTACGAACTGCTCACTGTAAACACTTGTTTTTAATGAGTTTTAAGCACAGGGAAAATAATGAAAATTTGAAAAATCCGTAATTTATACAAAAACTAACCATAAACAACCAAGAAAACTATCCTTGCATGAGTCGAGTTCTGGCATGAAGGAAGTGAGGAGGAAGAACTAGCCACTTGTAGTAGGATAGTTTTGCAGTAAATCACCATGAATCTTCCTGGCTTTCTCGCATAACATCGCCTCGCTTACGCTATCCCCTGCAAGTTGCTTCTTGTTCAACCACACTAACAACAGTTTTTCCACCTCTTCCAGCACTTGAGGCCTCTGCTTGATTAACACTGTAACTGCTTTTGCAACATCAGCTGCTTTAATGGCCTCTTTCTGCTTTAGAATAGTCAAAATCGTAGATTTTGACTTCTTGTACTCGGCGGCAAGATCAGTAACACGAACGCCACGCTCATACTTTTCAATAATTTCTTTCTTTAATTGATTTCAATTTTCTTCGAACCTTTCGTCTCACCAACTCTACCACTCTTCACTTGTTTAGAGGCCATGGTTAATTGCAAAATTGATGCAAAAGCACACAAAATAGAGCACAAAGAGTTCACAGCGAATGCACGCACTTCTGACCGAAAACAATGTACAGGGAGAGACTGAACACATGCGGAAATCATTGACGCGTATGAACCGGAAGGGAAACTGGCTTGTTTGTCACCTGAGCGTGTGGTCATGAACAGATGCAAAAGTTTGGCGAACTTTTTGGTCGTGAACTGATTTGTACATGTTCCGAGACATTCATAACCCGAGGTTCCTCTGTATATGTGTGTGTGTGTGTGTTTGTTTTTGGTACTGTATTGCATAGAATTTGTAAAATAATCAATTGTATGTTATTGTATGTTAACAGTACAGTATTAGGAGATGAGGTGGGGGGCCCAAAATGTATTTGCAGATTTTCACATTTCTGAGGCTCCTGTGCCCTTAACCCCCACAAATGACAAGGAATGACAGTACTTCAAAACAACAAAAATAACAATAAACCACACACAAAGACACACACACATATTTTAATAGATTAAACACACAAGGAGAACTAGTAAGTAAAGTAAAATTTTCTACTAATTAATTAGAAAATCCCCCAAATAAAGCAAAAAGTTCTACAAGGAAGAGAATGACTGTAAACCCCTGGCTTGTGCACAAAAGGAAAAACAAAGAATACTTTTAAATGAGGATTTATTTAACAAAAGGGAAAAAGTTCAACAAAATTCTCAAAAGAGCAAACAGTAAAAAAAACACAAAATATAAAAAGAAGAGCAGAAAGTCAGACAAAACAGTAAATCCATAAGAAAAACAATCCCTACAATCCTCCAAATACAACTCGGTAATCTCCCACTGGATCCCTTCTATTCTCTGCCCTTTATAGTGAGGGGGAGGGGCCAGTAGCAGTGATGTCAGGGAGTCCCCGCCTCCTGGGGGCTCCACCCACAAAGCGACAGAACAGAGACAGGATGTTATGTTTTTGCCAGGGTTCCCCCTCTGGCTGGGGTTCAAAAGCTCTTTTTTAAGCTTACTTTGCTCTTATTCCATGTTAACTGTATTGACTATTTCATTTGTTTGTGTCCGCGTGTATTCTGCTGTGTTTTGTGTGTTTTGTCCTCAACCCTATAAAGTCCCTGGGGGTTGGTTCATTGTGAATGTGCTCGTGGTGTGGTGAGTTTCTCTGGTGGTTTTGGTTATTGTGCTTTTTGTGAATTTCTTTTTGGATTTTTTGACCCCTGTGCTCTATTTTGACTACTCTTTGGATTTGTGATTGGGACTTTGTTTGCTTTTGGAATTTCCTTTTCTCAAAGCATTACCTTCAGTGCCTTTGTGCTCCTTGGAGCTTATTTTTGTTTCACAGAGCTTTTGAGAATAAAGATACTACATTGCCATTTGAGTAACTACCCAGGGTTTTGATGGTGTTTTCCCCCTCTAGTGGATGTTTTTGAGTATTCTTCCAGACTTGTGTGCTTAGGAACTCTTGAGCTCATAATGCAGTGTATAATGAAAAATATCAGGAATAAAAATATGAAAAATAAGAATTCAAAATTGACAATAAAACTTAAAATACACAGAAATACAGAGCCATGGATAACAGCTGGCTTTTACAACACCTTTGGTGTGACGAGTTGTGCAATTTCTGAGGCCCCATCTCTACCAACTGACCCAATGAAAAATAAAATGAAGCCGAAGTAAACACCAAGACGTGCTGAAAATAAAAATAACTGTTAAATAGTCCAGATATGGGAAAATCAGGAATCGCATGTCCTTGTGTTATAAAGCAACCATCAAAAACAAGAAGAAATAAATGTGAACGTCTCACAAATCACAGCTCTAAAGTTCTAAGGTGTCATCAGAGGAACACCTGACTGCAAACAGCTCCCTGAAATTCCATCCGTCCCTTTGACTTTTCTCTGCCTTACTTGATATACTTGAGGGGCAGCCTTCAAAGAGAGGTGGCATGGTGCCCCCACACTGGCACTGGAATGGGATCTGCTATGCCTAGTTAAAGTACTGAGTCTGCAGGACCCACCCGCTGTCATGTATCAGCCCTGTGTCCCCCAGCACCGCCCCAGGCACCCTCACCACCTGGACAGTCGGTCGCTAAGTGTATTTATCGATTGATTTTCAATTTCACTCAGCTTCACTCTGAAAGGAGGATCACAGGGTGATTCAGTGGGTTACAACAGTCACCCAGTTATTCTTTCTCATTAAGTGCTCCTGTCATTTAATTACATTTAAGAAACTGTATGATGATAAGCAACACAAAGAACTTACATCTTCTCCTCTGTCTCCAGGTGGTCCTGGCTCACCCTTCAGTCCAGTGAAACCTTTAGTACCCTAAAAATGCAGAATAAAACCTGTGATTACTGTGCTTCAAAATCAGTTTCAGTGTCCAACCAAACCATAATGTTAAAATGCATTAGATATCGAGGAAGACTGAGGCAGCGTCTAACAAGACAGAACCAAATTTAACAGTCCAGACATGGAGGCTCCCGCTTGGCAGATCTCATCCCTTGGCCAGGGCTCTGTTTTTGGGAAGGTGCTGTGAAGAGCTTTTCTAAACACCTGTCACACACGTGTGAGTAGGAGTCAACTAAAGGGCCTGAATAATGGCAATTCCACATCCGACCAGGGGGCGGCAGGGTACACTAACTGTCTTTCTCAATCCCTTGCAGACCATTCTTGGGAAATCCCACAGGGTTCCAGTGCCTGTGATGACATCACTTCCGGTTCTGGCTCCTTCGACGATGCCACTTCTGGCCACGCCTCTGATAACATAACTTCTGGTCCAGCCTATGAGGACGTCACTTCCTACACTGGCCTTTAAAGTGGCCATCTTGTCTCTGTACCTGCAGTTCAGTTGTGGACTCCGATCTGGAAAGATCATTTCTTAAATCTTTTTTGCAGCCAGGACATATTATACAGGTGGCTGCCCCAAACTTTCTTAATGTCTCATCGGGGGTTTTCGTGACACACCATTCAAACTGAATTTACACTTTCCATCTTTGATGATATCCCACAGGATGCACTGTAGATTTTTTTCTTCCCAGAGGTCATCACCAGCACAAAGGCAACAGCATAAACAGCAACAACGATGAAATCAAAATCAAAGCACACGCAGTGGAACCTCACCAGAAAGTCAGCAACATGAAGTTCGAAGAAGAAACACACACTTGAGACTCTGAGAGAGATCCGTAAACTTGGACAACTGAAAGCTGCCGTGGTGCAACTTGGAAACAGAGCATGCAACAGTGTGTGTCATAAAAGAGAAGACGCAATGTTTCAGTAAGGAAGTCTGGAAGCTTTACCTGAGGTGTAGTGTTGTGTTGTGTAATCAGCTCAAAGGAGGCTTTATCTGTTGTGATTGGGAGTCACAGACATAGCAAAAATTGGTGTGAAGCCTCCAGAGATATAGCGACACATCAGGGCAGGATCTTCACTGGATAGCCCTGAAGATGCACACACCAATGCAGCTACTACTCAGTGCTAACTGCTGGCTTCTAGTCTATCAGGCCACAACCAAGCAGAGCTGGCAAAATAACTAGAAAAGTCCCAAAATAAAGCAAAAAGCCCCACAAGGAGAAGGATGACCATAAACCTCTGGCTTGTGCACTAAAGGGAAAACTGGAAGAGTCCTGTCGAAGAGGTCATGGAGAAGGAAAGTGAGCAGAAGAAACGCAGAGTCAGAAACAGACAGAGGTCAAAAATCGGGAGTCTGAGCCAACCAAATCATCAAAATAAGGAGCACAAGATGGGAATCAGAAACCAGGAACCGAAAACACAAAGTCAACTTACTGGCAGATAAACTTTCTGAGCACAACTGGAAGACACACATAGGAAAACAGAAAAGGGATTGAGAAGGAAGGAAACTGAAGCCAAAATGAGAGACAAGATTCACAGCTGAGAAAACAAGCAAGAGGTTAAAACTGAAAGTAACGCACGAGAAGAGCGCTGAACAGGCTTCCTGAGAGCTCTTGTATCCACAGATCAGATAAGGAAATGACTTCCCAGCTGTCTCGTGTCAATAAAGCACAGGTCATGACTTCAGTGACCGGGCCTCTAAACACGTGGGAAGTGGACCTAATGACAGGATTACAAAATGGTGGCAGTTGAGGACCTAAAATGGCATCCAAGTCATTGTAAACCAAAACACAACATATGAACCATTACAAAATTCAAGCAAATAATAAAAGCAATAGAACTCTCAGCCTCAATTACGCCCAATCAGGTCAGGTCAAGTTGGGGAGCCTGCACTGGTACAGACATGACAAAAACAGCTTGGGGTCCCTGATGGCAACCCACCCAGACAGACACGCGGTCCAATCCCACCCTCTGGAAATGACCATCTATCTGCTGCAGCCAGGTGTTATGTGGGTGTTCCTTTGGCCCAGTCCAGCCACTCGGGTCCTCAACAATGCGGATACCTGTGAACCGGATCACCCTCGGGTAAATCACACCACATGGCCGTAGTGCCGTACCTGACGCTCCCTCACAATGTAGGTAATGTGCCTCATTCGGGACTCTGTGAGCAATACAGCGTCAAACCAGCAGTACCCAAGGAGAGACACACATGAAGGAGTCAAGTCTTCATCTCAGGTCACTGGATAGCATCCATGTCTCACAAACAGGAAGCGGCAGGACTCTAAAGACTTGGACCTTCATCCTTTGCAGAGATATCGGAAGCACCACACACCCCTTTCCAGTGACCTCATGACCCCCCCGTGCCTCTCCCAATCCGTCTACTGACTTCATAGGAAGAGTCACCAGAGACATGAATGTCACCGCCGAGGTAAGTAAACCCCTCGACGAGGTCGACACTCTCCACAGACAAACACACTGCTGATGGCCGTGCCCAAGACGTCATTAAAGTCCTGGATCTTGGTTTTTGTCAGGACCCTCGCAAGCCCAGACACTCAGACTCCTCACTCAGTCTCTCGAGAGCCCCGATCAGAGCCTCCATTGATTCCACGAAGATCACAGCATCGTCAGCAAAGTCAATGTCAGTGGCCCAATACAAGTACAAAATTACAGTACACTAAATAATAGCATACGTAAAACCCTATCATGACATCTGGGAGATCAAAAACAAATAAAAGAGTTTTGGTATTCTAAAGTTGGATGCCATGGCATAGTTTTGGATGATCTTTAAACCCATCGCCAATAAGATGTCATTAGCGCTGCGTCTCCCATTGAATACTGGGATGCACTCATGGGTACGGGAGATGTGAGTAACACAAAATAGTGGTGCTCACCAGATTATAAAGCCCTTTTTGTGTCTGGCCAGGGTTTTTGCCAAAGCTCCCCACCACACCATTACTGGACATTTTTGGAACTGGCAGGAATTACGTGCTTTGGGACGCCAAGTCCCTAACATTTTTTTGGCTGGCATCTTTAACCAAGGTGGCTTACAACATTTGAGATACAATAGAATCACCAATTCACCACCTAACCTGCATGTCTTTGGACATGAGAGAGGAAAGCACCCCATCCAAATCCCCCCACCCCATATCTGTGTGGGTTTCCTCCAGGTTCTGCAGTTTCTTCCGACAGTCCAAAGACAGGTTAGGTGAACTAGCGATTCTAATTTGGCCCTGTTGTATGACTGGTTTGTGTGTGTATGTGTGTGTTAGTGTTGCGATGGACTGGCACCCTGTCCGGGGTTTGTTCCTTCCTTGCACCCTATGCTAGCTGGCATAGACTCCAGCAGACCCCCTGTTAGGATTAAAAGGGTTAGAAAATGACTGACTGGTTCCATTTCGTCACTTTTTCCAATTGGAACATCAGTAGGTGAAGTGACTTGCTCAGGGTCACACACACTGGTGTAAGTAGAGGGATTTGAAGTTCAAAGCCTTTGGTTTAGAGAAGCTCAGCTGTCCTAATCAGAGATATAAAGCGCCTTACCTTTAGTCCAACTTGGCCTCGGGGTCCTGGGAATCCCTGCAGCAGAACAAACAGCAGATAAGACAATAAAATGGCAGTCGGGCACTGGATCTGTCTGCACTGCTGAGCAATGTGACAACACAAAAAACGTGAAGCAGAAGAAAGAGTAACAATTATAAAGCAATAAATACAAATAGAAAATCATACAAGTAATAAAAATACAAAAACGGTGGAGTGTCTAATGGAAGTAAGCATTAATTACAGACACTTTTTGGAGTCTTTACTCGTTTAAATGGTTCACTTATTTTCTAATTGGCTCTCTGTATCCACTCTACTCATTTCCAGACCACCATCATCTCCTGCCCCCTCCCTTTTTCCTTTTCTTTGCCCCATGTCACCTCCTGAGTCCTGACCCAACAGATAAGTCCCTTTACAAGGCCTCTCTGGCCTGCCTTTGGGGGCCACGTCGGGGTCCAGAGTTGGGGATGCCTCGTGTGTTTGGTGGATTCGCTGGGGCGAGTGTAACAGGTGGGCTGAGTGTGGTGATTCTGAGAGAGTCTGCTGCTCTGAGAGAGGCTACTTCACAGGAGGTCCTGATCGGCCACCATCTCCTTTGGCTCCAATGACTGAAAGGGTCTTCTGTAATCCTAAAGTCCCCGAGTTCAGCCGTGCAGCCTGGAAGATGGCAACAGCCAGAGCAAATTCCTTAGCACAGACCTCTCATCAGAACCTAAGGGCTGCCAGGTAGAACCATTGAACCACTGCACATCATGGGGTTACAGGGTGAGAAGCTATGAAGCTATGAAGTCATTTGGTACCACATGCAGGTCTTTAGCAGCA
Source organism: Erpetoichthys calabaricus (assembly GCF_900747795.2). NCBI lineage: Eukaryota > Metazoa > Chordata > Cladistia > Polypteriformes > Polypteridae > Erpetoichthys > Erpetoichthys calabaricus. Next base: position 3,033,436 of record NC_041406.2, read on the forward strand.
CCAGGGGTGCCCTCTTTGTAAACCCCCACCCTCCATTACCCAGAATGACCTGATTCTGAGCTGCCATGTTCATGTTCCCACAAACCAGCGTTCTGATGTGCCAAATGTCTCCTCACCACCAGATATCCACCTGTTGCCCATTACAGTATTCCACTGCCTGCCACTCTAACAGACCTGCCCACTATCTGTTATGTTTGTATATGTGTTTACATATTTTATTTAGTATCCTGGCACAGTGGTTGGCACTTCCTGCTGTGGACCAGAGCTTGGTTTTCTCCCTTTCAAGCTGCCTTGGTTTTCACTCAGTTGACCGGCTTTCATCCCCTCTGGGTAACTGGTGGGCCCTGTCCACACCTGGTTCCCCTAATCCCCGATGCATCTGCCAGGGGATCTGATTGTGGTTAAAAGCAGCATGGATGGGTGACCACTTGAAGGAGCAAAGGCCCTGGTTGTTTATTATTTGAAAAAGACACACAGTGAACGTACAGTATATAAAGAGACTTATCAACAAACTGTATGCTGAAAATTATAGCGCCACCCCCCACGGAGCAACAAAAATTCAAACAAAAAGCAGAGGGCTTCTTACCTGAAATCCAGGATAGCCAGTTACTCCTTGGCCAAGTGACCCTTCATCCCCCTGAAGAGGAAAAGACACAAAACAGAGCAGTGTCCAGTGTTACAGTTTGACCAATATGCCCACCTCGTGGTTTCATTTGCAATTCTCATCACCCTGCCTTGTCATCAGGATTCTATTGGCCCAGAGCAAAGGGGGTGGAGTCTCATGCATCAGGATAGACTGGATCTGGACTTCCTGGGGCGTCCTCATATGAGGAGTCTCTAATACGCCACTCCCATTGGACACCACTGTTTATTTGGATGGACATGCTGGATGAATTGTCATCTCTGCTAGCTTGGCCGGGTCTGGGAATTCAATGAGGAGGAGAAGGATTTGGGGGTCTCTTCTGTCTGCCATAAAAAGCATGCAGTGAGGTGAAAACAGACTGAAAGATCAGAAAATCTGAACCTTCAGAATTTCCCAGATGCCACTAGCAACGGGACTTTTGGCTCATGAAGAAGTCCATAAGGTCAGCAGCCATTAGCACTGTAAGCAAACTAGCGCTGGCAGGCCAGCAATGTGGTACCACCATGGCGATTATAAAGAGGAGGACTGAAAGAGGTTCTTGCAGCTGGGAGATATGGCATGGGTTTAGGATCCAGAGAAATGAAAAGAATGTAAAATAGAGAGAGGACAGAAGGAGGGGTCTGACACCGAAAATACTCAACTTAAGAATTTAATAGGCGCCCACCCAACTTTGTAGGGGGTGAGCTCAGTCTGAAGGGATTTTGAGTGTACTAGTCTTAGAAATACTGGGCATGGGTATGAAAAAAGTAATACATTTTAAAAGAAGATCTATCTGTTATGTACTGCCTTTCCCATCTATTTATCATATAGTGCCTTTCACATCTCTGTCTGCTTATCCATTCTGTACAGGACCTGTCATTATCTGCCTCTTATATAGTGCCTTTCATTATCTAGCTAGTTTTCTTTCTATCTATCTATCCTGTATCAAGCCTTTCATAATTGATCTCTAATATAGTGCCTTTCCTTATCTCTCTCTCCACATCCTTTATATAGCACCTTCCCTATCTATCTCTTATACATTGCTTTTAATTATCTGTCTATCTATTGTATTGTGCCTTTTATTATCCAGCTATTTTTCTCTCTTGTCTATTTACCTATCTATACTATATCAGGCCTTTCATAATCTACCTCTTATATAGTGCCTTTCATTACTTATCTCTCCATCTTTTATATAATAGTTTTCCTTTCTAGTTATCATATGGTGCCTTTCATTATTAGTCAATTTTTCCATCTATCTATACAGTAAAGGGGCTTTAATAATCTAAAATCTACCTCTTATACAGTGTCCTTCCTAACTATTATATAGTCCCTTTCATTATCTATTGCTCTCTATCTGTTATATTGCACCTTTCCTATCAATCTATCATATAGTGCCTTTAATGATCTATTTATCCACAGTATCCACCTTTTTTTTTTGTTCTTTATTTCGCCTTATACAATTTCTTGTATTAGGAATTTGTTAGTTTTCGCATACCCCTTGGGGTCAGAGTGCAGGGTCAGCCATTGTGCAGCGCCCCTGGAGCAATTACAGGTTAAGGGTCTTGCTGAAGTGCCCAGCAGAGTAGGATCTCTTTTGGTAGTGATGGGGATTCGAAACAGCAACCTTCGAGATACCAGCGCAGATCCTTTAGCCTCAGAGCCACCACTCCGATCTTATGTCCTTCATTATCCATCTGTCCACTTACTATTACTAATGCCTTTCATTATCTATCAAATATATCTGTTATATGGCACCTCCCCTATATGTCTCTCTTTCTATAATATAGCTCTTTTTCTCTCTATCATTTAATTATATAGTGCCTTTCAACCTCTATCTGTCTACAGCACCTGAGTGCCTGTGCCCTTTGGGCGTCACATTGAGGTTGACCGCTCTCGACTGCAGCTCCCCAGTAATGGACATATGTTAGCAGTTCTCTCAGTACTTCCACACTGTAGATTAGTTAGACAGTCAGTCTTTACTTTATATAGCGCCTCTCACAGAAACATGTAACACAGTTCACTTGCTAGGCACATTTGCACACTGCCTCTCTTTCTGTGTCCCATCCAATGTTGGTTGCAGCCTTGTGCCCAACGCTGCTGGGATTGGCTCTGACACTCATGACTGACTAAAGATTTGGATTCAGCAGGTGTAATAATGGATGTATGCTTTGGGGTGTTTGCTGTGAAAGGCACTATATAAAGGACTACATGAGATGCTCTCCACTTACCCTTTCTCCAGTTGGCCCCACCTCTCCTGGTGGTCCGAGGGCTCCTTTTAAGCCTTTAACTCCCTGTTTTGATGAAGAAAAAAAAAATGAAGAAACAGGCCGATTTGAATTTCGTACTTCATTTTCAATTAGGCACCTGGGCTCTTTGTGGCATCTAAAACAAATCGGATGATGTGTGCCAGTCGTGGCATGCCTGCCTTGTGGAATGCCAGCTATGTGTGATATGTGAGGACCTAATGAAGTTCATAAATCAGCCTGTCACGCCCCAAGAGCCTCGCTACACATGAGGAGCTGAACAAACCTGTGTTGGTGTGTAAAGGGGGAGAGTGGCGCACGCTGCAAAAGATGCTATATTGAAGAAGCACAAAGGACAGAGGTTTATGATTCTGCTCTGTTGCCCCACTGCCCTCTCCCTGATCTCCTCCGTTTTTCCACATTTTACACGATAAACAGCATGAGGCCCTTAGCTAAAGTGCAACATTAGAGAACGGAGCCTTAGGAGACACAGTGGATGGTTTGTAAGTCGAGTTAGACAACACCCCATCAGCCACGTGTAAAAGTAATTGCCCCTAGTTTCAATAGCTGGTTGCAGCACCTTTAGTAGCAATAATCATAACTAAACACTTCCAATCATTCGACACATCAGACAAACCAGTAGGCTGTCAACTACTCATCTCAGGTCCTGCCAGAGCAACGCTTCCCAATTCATTTTACCCTCACACCCCCTGTGACGGACGAGGCCGATTTCACACCCCCTTGATTTGAGAAGAAGTATGAAAAAATATGAGGTTAACGCAGAAAAACAGATCACCAGTTGAAGCTTTATGAATAATGGATACTTTATTCACAGCTAACAAGAGGGTGGAAAGAGCAGCCTTCCACACTTCAACCACACAAAATACAAGTATGAAACGATTTAATTATTTAGGAATGGATAGATAAATTAAGATTTTGTACAAATAATGTTTTTCATTTTTCTTCCTCGATGGATTCTGGCACCCCCAGCAAGAGTTGCTCTCACAGCACTCCCAATCGGGAAGCGCTGTGCCAGAGCATCTCTACTGGGTTTAAGTTGGCACTTTGACTTGGCCACTTCCAGTCTTCTTGCTTTTGTGTTTTCGCTCAATGTGCTGCTGCCTAACCCAGTGAAACTTCAGCTTCAGGTCACAGACAGATGAGCAGACACCCTCCATTAGAACACTCTGGTCAAGTGCCCTATTGATGCCTGCTTCCAAAGTATCTCCCTTTCATATTTTTTTGCACGCCTAATGCTCTTACGGTCCAACGGCAGACACGGTAGGCCGCTGGGTCATTGAAAGAGTTCAACATTTGCCATCACTCCAAAAGACTTTCTTTCCACTGATGTTCCTGTTGTAGAGCAGATGTTTCCTTCTTGCTGCTCTCCTCAAGAATCCCATTTCTTCTCAGCTTCTTTTTTATCAAGGAGCCCTGAACGCTAGCCTTATCTGAGGCCAGCACTGCAGTATTTTGGATGTTCTTCTGGGTTCCTCTGTGACTTCTTGAACGAGTTTCTGCTGTGCACCCTTAATGCAATTTTGGTAGGCAGGTCTTTTCTGAGAAGATTACCTATTGTTCCAGATGTCTCCATTGTCATGAAATGGAATTTCACATATGCCAAAAACAGACAATTGGGAGGGCTCAGGATTGATGGCGTGAGGGCAGACTTGGGGGTCCCACAAAGAACACAGTACATAACTACATTTCAAGTGACCGGGCACAGGAGATAAGCTACTACAGCAGGTCAGGACTCTTACTAGCCCGGCCAAAAGAGGCTCACCCAGTCCAGCTTATTGCAACTGCTAGTTGCAGGCTTTGGCCAAAATAGGCCCTAAAATGAAGAAAGCTGGTTTAAAGTTCAAAAGTAATCTTAAATGTTCCAAAACAAAAAGGGGGAACTGTAGAAAAAAAAAAAAACTCTGGCTAGTGACCCATTGAAAATCTTTACTCAAATAAAAAGAGAATTACAAAAAGTGCTTAAAGGAGCAGAAAGGAGGCAATCCTAGAGCAGAACAGTCCCAATATACAAATCTAGAAAGAGAATTCAAAGACAGGTGAGGTCAGGTCAGGGGGCATACACTGGTACAGCGCGTTGTCACACCCTCCAATGACAAAACAGCTCAGGATCTTGGATGGCAACCACCCCCAATGACATACATGTGGCCCAGTCCCACTCTCTATCTGCCACAGCCAGGTGTTACGTGGGCGTCCCCTTGGCTTGGTTCAGCCACTTGGGTCCTCAACAATGAGGATCCTGTGAGCTGGACCACCCTTGGAGAATGGCACCACATGGGTGTAGTGCCATAACTGACGGTCCCTTACAATACAGGCCATGTACCTCATTCGGGACTCCGTGAGCAACACAAAGTCAAACCAGCAGTACCTAAGTATTCTCTGAAGAGAACGAGTCCAGTCTTCATCTCAGGTCACTGGATAGCGTCCATGTCTCACAAACAGGGAGCACCAGGACTCTAAAGACTTGGACCTTCGTGGTGAGGGGGTGAAGTGGTGAGGTGGCTTTCTGCTGTTATGCACCTACAATCTGGAATACTAGTTTACTGATAGAAACTTGCCAGGCTAATACAGTGGAGCACTTTAAAAAATGGCTAATAACGCATTACTTTAACATGGCGTTCTCATAGCTTCATTTTAGTATAACCCTGACATTCTGCATATGCATTGAATTATCATTTTTTTTATTTTATCTCCACAATCCGTACTAACCCCTACTATCTCTGCTGTTCTTTTTCCGGTTTTCTGTGCTGGTGATCTGCACCACCACCACCACCTGATCAGGGCACCATGCAGTCCCTACATCGATGGATTGAAGGCCAGAGGTCCACATGACCAGCATCGTCCAATTCTTCCACGTGAAGACTGAAAACCATGAGGACTGATGGAGATTAGTGGTTCCCAAACTCGATCCTAGGGACTCCCTGTGGCTGCAGGTTTTTGTTCCACCAGATTCACAATCGGTGATAATACTCGATAACAACTGATCTCATTTAATTTGCTGGTCTTTTTATATCTCTTTCCTTATTCTGCATTCAGAAAAACACAACAGTATGGTTTTTACATTTATAAGACATTTAGAAATATCTATTTTTTTCTAAAGCTTGTAATAGGGACGCTGTATAGCGCCTGACCCGACATAGACTCGCACTGAGGCACGTGTAAAAACACTAAGAACTTTTATTTTTCTTCACCTGTGGGACACGTCTTCCCCGTTAACCCCACAGGCAATACACAGTCCCACAAGCACTTAAGCCAACACAAAAACACTTTTCTGGCACCACCACTCTTCCCGTCTAGCTTTGTCCTCCACCTCCTGACTCTGGCCACTGAGTGGTGGTGGCTGGCCCCTTTTATAGCCCACCTGGAAGTGTTCCAGGTGCCTGAGCACTTGGTTCCAATTGCACTTCCGGGTGGGGCTGAAGATTTGTCCAGCCGGGATGGAATCCACGCAGCACCCCCTGGCGGCCACCCCAGCTCCCAACCGGGCTATGGAGGACTCCATCTCCTATGGAGCCCTGCGGGAGGATGGGGAATCACCGTCGGCCAGGTGTCCCACCAAGTGTCCCAGGGGAGGTATTGAGCTGCCCATGGTTGCTCCCCCAGAACATATGCAGCAGGGGCGTCTCGTCACAAGCTATAAATGCCTAACTCTCTTTTGTTGTTTTCCTATTATTTCCCCCTTTTCCTGTGCAGTTTGCTCCCTTCATTAAACCCCAATAGTGACAATTAACAACCAGCAGAGCAGACACCCAGGATGATGAAAGCTGCAACGACTCACTAATTAGAAAAAAATCAATTAAATAACCAGAACACCTGGAAAAGCAGAATGAAAATTACCGTATATACTCGCGTATAATCGATCATAAAATCAGATCCCAACTTATACACTCATTCAAAAATGCAACACTTCATTTTTTTCTTTACATCTTCTTGCCTCCTCCAATCTCACATCAGTTTCTCAGACACATTGAATTTGTTGCAGCAGCACAGTTACCAATTTCTTTCCCCACTTCAATTTAAAACCAGCTTCACATTTTATTTTGATGAAACACTCCATCGTAGTTAAGGGATGCTCTTACGATAAAAGTGTATGAGGGTGTGAGATACAAAAAACACAAAAAGTGCAAACGTCATTTCGAAATAGTTCGGGTATTACCATGTAGTCACGTAGGCACAATACATAGAAAGAAAAAGGCCGTGTGCTCCGTGGTGACTCTCTCAGGTGGGCGTTAGCATATTGAAATCTCTTGGACCAATAGTGTGAGTTTTCCGCATTTGACTTATACAACCGACATTATAAATTATACGGTAAAATCCAGCCCCGACTTATCCGCGGGAGAACTTAAACATGAGTATATACAGTAGGTTGAAAATACTATTTATGACTTAAAAAAAAAACAATATATTCCCCATATAACTGCTTATTACATTTTAATACAAATCTACCAAACTTAGTTTGTAATTTGTACGTTGACTCGAAAACACAGAAGCATGGAAATAAGGACTCACTTAATTAGGCTATGAGTCCAGTGAAAAAAAGAAGTTGGTTGGAACAAAAACCAGCCAAGGTGGTCCCCAGGAATGAGTTTAGGAACCACTGATTGAGGTCATTAATATTGGGGGAGGGGGGGGGAGGGAGGGGGTTGGTTGGTCTCATGGCCTTGGACCCCCTGCAGATTTTGTTTTTTTGTTGTTTTTTTTCTGTCCTCCCTGGCCATCGGACCTTACTGTATTTTTTGATAAGTAGTATTGCCTAATATTTATATATTTTTTCTTTTTTCTTTCTTCATCTTGTTAAGCACTTTGAGCCACGCCATTTGTATGAAAACATGTGACACAAATAAACAGTGTTGTTGTTGTCCTTTTGCAGAGATATCAGGACAACCACACACCCCTTTCCAGCAACCTCATGACCCCCCACCCCATTTTCTCACAATCCACCTACTGACTTCATAGAAAGAGTCACCAGAGTCACATGAATGTCACTGCCGAGGTCAGTAAACTTCTCGACGAGGTCGACTCTCTCTCCGCAGACAGACACACTGGCACAGCCATCATTCAAAGACAATATGGACAGGACAACTCCAAAGAGACGGCAAAGAAGATGCTGCCTGAGGTTCCCCTTTTCTGGGCTAAACTTGAGCACATTTGAAAGGGACTCAACACAATTACAAAATTACAACTGAAACCAGCAGAAATATCATAACGATATGATAAATAATCATTCTAAGCTCACAAAAAATACACATAAATTCACACTGATACATAACATCTATGTGTGTCAAATCTCAGCCATGGCTGGGGTTTAAATTCTTGGTTTCTGTTGTACAGACTGCTGTCACCGTCCTGCTCCACTGACAGACTGAGGAGATTGTTCCTCCCCCATACTATGTGACTCTTCAATTCCACCCGGGGGGTAAACGTTAAAATTATTGTCTGTCTGTATACCTGCATTGTTATCACTCTTTAATCTAATATTGTTCTTTATCAGTATGCTGCTGCTGGAGTATGTAAATTTCCCCTAGGGATTAATAAAGTATCTATCTATCTATCTATCTATCTATCTATCTATCTATCTATCTATCTATCTATCTATCTATCTATCTATCTATCTATCTATCTATCTATCTATCTACATTTTTATATTATTTGATGTCGCTATTATTTGTTTCCCTTATTTTTGCAGTACTTTTTACGGTTTTATGTATCTGTATCTGCCCATGTGTTTTGTGTGTGGTCCCCCAAGAGGTGGGGCCACCTTCCAGTCACCACCAGGAACTGCCCTACACCCTATAAATCCAGAGGGTCACCCACAGTTCCTGGTGATTCACTATGAATGCGCTCTGGAGTTGTTGAGATCTTGGACCTTTTTTCTGGATTTTGACCATTTTGCCCTCTTTTCCTGATTTCACCTCTAAGTATTGTGAAGAAGGGGGCTCTGCACACTCCTGGAAAATGGGGTCGCTCCTCCGAGGCCCCCTCTTGAATGCTGTTGCAATGGGAACACATACAGTTTGCCTCCTCTGTGCTCCGTTAGATGCTGGGCGGCTGCTGCTGCTGCTGTGTCGCGTGATCTGCTTCATATATTTAAAAGCCTGTACAGCACCTGTCTTTTTTGCTTATTGCCTTGTCTCACTTCTCCACCAGATATCCTCTGCTTTATGCTTTATTATGCTGTTTACGAATAAAGTTTATGTTTCTTGAAAACCTTCAATGGATCTGTGCAATCGTGTAACCCAAGGGTGACAGTATGTCTAACAGGACTTGTTTCCTTTGGATTGTCTTTGCATCACAGGCAACTCCACTTTGTCTTTTGTACTCCACAGAGCTTTCTTTTCTGCCTCCACACAGTTTGTAGAAATAAATCTTTTTTTATTTTACAAAGATTCTACTGTCACACACGTGCACTTGGGAGTCAACCAAAGGGACCAGAAAACACCAATTCCACGCCAGGCCAGGGGGCGGAAAGTTGCGCTAAACCTCTCTCTTTTCTCCCCGCAGACCAAATATGAGAAATCCTGCCTGTTCCGGCCCCGAGAACATCACCTCCTGGACACTGACTATATAAACCCCTCATCCTCCATACTTGAGCAGTTCTACTTTGGACTTAAATCAGTACACATTGTACTAAAACTTAAACCATTTTGCAGCCAGGGAAACTATACGGGTGGCTGCCCCAAACTTTCATTGTGTGTCCAGTCATTTATTTCACACTATAGATAGATAGATAGATAGATAGATAGATAGATAGATAGATAGATAGATAGATAGATAGATAGATAGATAGATAGATAGATAGATAGATAGATAGATAGATAGATAGATAGATAGATAGATAGATAGATAGATAGATACTTTATTAATCCCAATGGGAAATTCACATTCTTCAGCAGCAGCATACTGATACAATAAATAATATTAAAGAATGATAATAATGCAGGTGAAAAACAGACAATAACTATGTATAATGTTAAATGTTAACGTTTACCCCCCCCCCCCCCCCCCGGGTGGAATTAAAGAGTCGCATAGTTTGGGGAAGGAACGATCTCCTCAATCTGTCAGTGGAGCAGGACAGTGACAGCAGTCTGTCGCTGAAGCTGCTCTTCTGTCTGGAGATGATACTATTAAGTGGATGCAGTGGATTCTCCATAATTGATAGGAGCCTGCTGAGCACCCTTCGCTCTGCCACAGATGTTAAACTGTCCAGCTCCATGCCAACAATAGAGCTTGCCTTCCTCACCAGTTTGTCCAGGGGTGAGGCATGTAACTGTCTTTGTATCGAGCTGGGGTTTTTGATGATATTTTCCCCACCAGCGGGCATTTTCAGAAGTACTTTTGTAACTTATTGGGACTTGTCTGCTTTGGGACTTCTAGTTCATTACAACGTGGAGATACCGGCTCTCACTAGAGGATGACTTAGAAATGACTTTGTCACCCTTTCCTTCCCTAACTGGTAAGTTTAAACAACTTTCTTGCTCCTCTTATCTGAAATGTCATTTGATTGAGATGGCATGTTCTGGTGATGACCACTTGACTGTTGAGGGTCAGCATGTGGGGAGGTTTACATGAACACGGCTGGCTGTGGTCCAATTACAAATGAACTTTAGTCAGCTGAGGGGCAATTAGCTTTTCATAATGTGTTGGAGACCTTTAGCAGTAAAATTTTCCAAAAGCCAATTTAAAAAACGGTTTCCTTTCTTTACTCAAGTTCCCTTTACCTAATACTATAGATGGCACAGAAGACGTGCCCTGCTGGCCATGCCTCCTGCTTCACTGATGTGTGTGAAGACAGTGACCAGGGACTCTGTGACTTCAGCTGATAATTTTTGGGAGTGTAAGCTGACTTTCTGAATTCACATTAAGTGAAACCTTTCTTTCATGTGAATACTGGGGAGGGACACGATATACAGTGCATCCGGAAAGTATTCCCAGTGCATCACATTTTCCACATTTTGTTATGTTACAGCCTTATTCCAAAATGGATTAAATTCATTTTTTTCCTCAGAATTCTACGCACAACACCCCATAATGACAACGTGAAAAAAGTTTACTTGAGATTTTTGCAAATTTATTAAAAATAAGTGCACAGGTGGGGAGTCGTAAAAAAAAAAATTGACAAAGCACATGTACATAAGTATTCACAGCCTTTGCCATGAAGCTCAAAATTGAGCTCAGGTTCATCCTGTTTCCCCTGATCATCCTTGAGATGTTTCTGCAGCTTCATTGGAGTCCACCGGTGGTAAATACAGTTGATTGGACATGATTTGGAAAGGCACACACCTGTGTATATAAGGTCCCACAGTTGACAGTTCATGTCAGAGCACAAACCAAGCATGAAGTCAAAGGAATTGTCTGTAGACCTCCGAGACAGGAATGTCTTGAGGCACAAATCTGGGGAAGGTTACAGAAAAATTTCTGTTGCTTTGAAGGTCCCAATGAGCACAGTGGCCTCCATCATCTGTAAGTGGAAGAAGTTCGAAACCACCAGGACTCTTCCTAGAGCTGGCCAGCCATCTAAACTGAGCAATCGGGGGAGAAGGGCCTTAGTCAGGGAGGTGACCAAGAACCCGATGGTCACTCTGTCAGAGCTTCAGAGGTCCTCTGGGGAGAGAGGAGAACCTTCCAGAAGGACAACCATCTCTGCAGCAATCCACCAATCAGGCCTGTATGGTACAGTGGCCAGACGGAAGCCACTCCTTAGTAAAAGGCACATGGCAGCCCATCTGGAATTTGCCAAAAGGCACCTGAAGGACTCTCAGACCATGAGAAAGAAAATTCTCTGGTCTGATGAGACAAAGATTAAACTCTTTAGTGTGAATGCCAGGCATCATGTTTGGAGGAAACCTGGCACCATCCCTACAGTGAAGCATGGTGGTGGCAGCATCATGCTGTGGGGATGTTTTTCAGCGGCAGGGACTGGGAGACTAGTCAGGATAAAGGGAAAGATGACTGCAGCAATGTACAGAGACATCCTGGATGAAAACCTGCTTCAGAGCGCTCTTGACCTCAGACTGGGGCGACGGTTCATCTTTCAGCAGGACAACGACCCTAAGCACACAGCCAAGATATCAAAGGAGTGGCTTCAGGACAACTCTGTGAATGTCCCTGATTGGCCCAGCCAGAGCCCAGACTTGAATCCGATTGAACATCTCTGGAGAGATCTTAAAATGGCTGTGCACCGACACTTCCCATCCAACCTGATGGAGCTTGAGAGGTGCTGCAAAGAGGAATGGGCCAAACTGGCCAAGGATAGGTGTGCCAAGCTTGTGGCATCATATTCAAAAAGACTTGAGGCTGTAATTGCTGCCAAAGGTGCATCGACAAAGTATTGAGCAAAGGCTGTGAATACTTATGTACATGTGCTTTCTCAGTTTTTTTATTTTTAATACATTTGCAAAAACCTCAAGTAAACTTTTTTCACGTTGTCATTATGGGGTGTTGTGTGCAGAATTCTGAGGAAAAAAATGAATTTAATCCATTTTGGAATAAGGCTGTAACATAACAAAATGTGGATAAAGTGATGCGCTGTGAATACTTTCTGGATACACTGTAACAACCCCATGGAAAATGTATGGAATGTGCGGAAAATGCTAATAAAGATAAAATAGAGTGATTTGTAAACTGACCCTGACCCAATGTCTCACCTGTGTTTCTGAGTGGATGAGTCGTCATTTTTTTAAAACTAAATAAGAAGAAAACAGAAAAAATGGATACAGTGAGGGTATTAGAAATCAACTTGATCTTTAAAGTCAAGATGGAGGTAAAGAATTTAGGGGTAATTATTGACTCTGACCTAAGTTTTAAAACACATATTAATCAGATTGCCAGGAAAGCAATTTTTCACTTAAGAAATAAGCAAAAGTTAGATCTTTTAAAACTTTGCAAAAATGATGACAATTTTTTTTTTTAGTCGACTAGATTAGTGTAACGCACTCCTCTCAGGACCACCCAAAAAAAGACATCTATCGATTACAACGAGTGTAGAATGCAGCTGCCAGACTCTTAACTAGGAAAAGAAAATCCAAGCCCATCACCCCAGTCTTAGCGTCACTACACTGGTTACCTGTGCCATTTAGAACTGACTTCAAAATCCTGTTTATGGTTTACAAAGCCTTAAGTCATCTGCTCCATTGTATATCTCAGAAGGCCTGTCACTTTACCCTCCAAATTGCAATCTTAGATCTTCAAATGAGGGTCAGCTTAGAATTCCAACAGCTAAACTGAAAAGAAGTGATGAGGCGGCCTTCTGCTGTTATGCACCTAAACTCCGAAATACGAGTTTACCGATAGAAATTCACCAGGCTCATATGGAGGAGCACTTTAAAAAACTGCTAAACACCCGTTATTGTAAAATGGCTTTCTCAGAGCTTCATTTTAGTGTAACCCTGTTAAGCTATATGTGCACTGAACTATCATTTACATCAAGGCTCCACAATCCATACTAACTCCTACTTTTCTCTACTGTTCTTTTTCCGGTTTTTGGTGGTGGTGATCTGTGCCACCACCACCTGATCAAAGCACCGTGATGTCCCTACATTATTGGATTGAAGGCCAGAGGTCCATATGACCAGCATCATCTAATTCTTTCACCTGACACCTGAAAGCCATGGAACCCCTGCAGATTTTATTTTTTTCTCCAGCCGTCTGGAGTTTTTTTTTTTGTTTTTTCTGTCCCCCCTGGCCATCGGACCTTACTCGTTTTCTATGTTAACTAATGTTGTCTTATTTTAATCTTTATTTTGCCTTTTATTTTTCTTTTCTTCATTATTTAAAGCACTTTGAGCTACTTTTTTGTATGAAAATGTGCATAAATGTTGTTGTTGTTGTTGTTAATTGAGATCATTAAAGTTAGGGGGGCTGGGTGGTCTCGATGGCCTGGGAACCCCTGCAGATTTTGTTTTATTTCTCCAGCCCTCTGGAGTTTTTTTTTCTGTTTTTTTTTTCCTCCCAGCCATTGGTCCTTGCTTTATTCTTTGATATTTAGTATTGCCAAATCTTATTTTTATTTTAATAAATGTTTCTTTCTTCATCTTGTAAAGCACTTTGAGCTACACCAGTTGTATGAAAATATGCTCTAGAAATAAGTGTGGCTGTTGTATTCAAACACAAACAGTCTGAAGACAAAGCATTTTATGTGTGACCTCATCATTTGCTTCATGTTTAGAAAATACACATTTATTCTGAAACTGATGCCCCAAAGGGCCTGGGACAGGCAAAGTTTAGGACTAATAAGGATGTGATAAATTGAATAAGAAGGTGATGTGGACTGGGTGAGGCGAGCACGTTCTCGTATATATAAAAGGCTTAGTCCTTCAAGAGCAAGGATGGCTCGAGTCTCGCCAATTTGCAAAGAGATGCATCAGCGAATAATCCAGTGCCTCTCATTTTTATAATTTGCTGCTATACTAGGGTCTTACACAATGTTAGCCATTATGGATGTAATGAGAAGTCAAGCAAAATGACCCATTTTATTTGCTACCTGAACAGATTACAATATGCAAGCTATTGAGGCAGCTCAGGCCCCTTCGTCAGGCAACTTTTTGCTTGACCTCTCATTATTTGCTGCCATATTTAACACCATATCCTCAGTGCTTTTTAATCCCACAAATTTCCGAGTTATTTGTGACTATTGGGGTCTGTTTGTTTGACCTCAGTGGTCTCTTCTTGGGTTGGTGGGCCCCTGCACATCGACATTTGATTATTTGCTATATGGGTCCACCATATGGCTGAGATGCAACGTCCAATGAGATTTTTCTGAGTGAAGTGCTGATGGCGGCGGACATCTGCCACCATCTTTATTCAACATCAATACTTTATTATTTCTAATAAAGCGCCCCCTACAGATGATGGGCTCATTGCACTATAAAGGCCACCAAATGAAAAACAGCCATTAAGAAATTAGGAAGTATTATCTGAGTAGTTGAAGGTTAGAGCATTAACATGGAAAAGGTGCTATATAAATATGGTTGATTATTATTATTAATATTAAATATACTGACCTGAGGCCCCGGGACTCCAGGCTCTCCTTTATATCCTTTTAACCCTCTGGTCCCTGCCGAGCCCTGACAGGAGGAGAAGGGGACAGAGAGAGATGTTAGGCCACAGATGCATGGCGTGCCATTAGACACACACAGCTTCAGTTAAGAAAAGGAGAAAATTACCGGAGATCCGGGATCGCCAGTGAGCCCTTCATGTCCTTGGGACCCCGGAGGACCAGCAGTTCCCTGAAACAGAAGCCCAGAAGGTGTCACACCAGTCATGAATTCTCACACATTCAAGAAAACACAGAACTCGGAGGTCAGAAGGAGCAGCGGGCCGAGCAGAAACCCCAGACTGAACACTTCAATGAACCAATAAACAAAATATGGGAATGAGTTAATGACCCACTTTAATTGACTGGCTGCTTAATCAATGAATGACTAATTAATGAGCTGTCCAACTAATTCAGGAAAAATCAATCAATCAAAAAGTAACAACAATTAAAATTGAATTTTCAAACCAGGAGATGGAGCCAAAGTCAGAAAACATGTCAGGATTGGTGGCAGGGATAAATCTTTTAAATTAGTTTCAAATATTCAACCAAACTCAGGAGAAATAAACCAAGCGAAAAAGGTCAGGAGCCAGTAAAGTCCACGAGCAAGTGCTGTCAGAATGAGAGAAGAAATGAAAGATGAAAACAGTAGGGAAGTTGTAGCCAGAATATCAAGAAAGACAAATCAATGAACACCAGAGAACATCCGTAAACTCGGACAATCAGTAGGTGTGAGATGCTGACCTTTATAACTTTGATCAGGTGACATCATACACCACATTTCCTGTTTACCCTGCCTAGCAACATCTTGGTAATCAGGCCAAACAAAAAGCACATCTGGCTGAGTAGAATGACAAAGGCCAATGCTGCACTGCACTCCAAATTTGACCACTCAAAGCCATTTCTCTTACTACACTGCCAAATCGACTGAAATCACTGAATATTTCAGCCATTGTAAATTTGCCCTTTTTATGAAATTTGATCTTTAAGTAAACAGCTTTTGTCCTGCATGGAGCTGTAAAATGCAAACCAAGAGAGAGTGTTGTCGTCGTCGTTCTTTACCTTGTCGCCTTGTGACCCTCGAGGTCCGGGTGGACCCTGCAGTCCTGGCTCTCCTTTTTCACCCTTGAAGGACACATTTACAGTTCATGTTACACATTTTACACGTCACTTCAAATCACTTTATTCTAATAAAAACTACAAAGGAGGTACTGAGTGATTTGGAAATTGTAGAGAGAGAAGTGCAGCACAGATTAAACAGGCTGAAAAGGCCATCTATGTAAATGTGTGTACAGTGGATTCGCAAGGCATTCAGACCCCTTCAGTCTAATTTAGAATGGATGAAATTGCCATTCTTGCCCATTAGTGTGACACTCAATAACCCACAACAACAAAAAAATCCTTAGTGAATTTTGTTATTTTGCAAGTTTTCACAGTTTTGCTAAACTGTATGAAAATTGAAACTTGGCTGCTTTCACTCATCACTGGTAGTTACTGAGTTGTGTCCAGGATTAAAATGTAACAAAGTCCGTCACACACAGTGACCCTGCTCCCTTTTGACCCACCAAAGGATCTGTGTATGTCACTGCCTAAGAGCGTGGGGTCACCATCTGCTGATGTGCACCACCGCTGTGACCCTCCATAATTCAGGTAAGCACCAGGCTGTTGGCAGGGCATCTCTTTATGATGTGTGGGCTCCACCAAAGTGGGAAGCCCATAATGTAAAACAGCAAGGAATCAGTACTGAGAATTGAACTTGGGAAAAGCACCATATAAATGCAATGTATTATTATTATTATTATTAATCATTTTATGAGTAATCGGCCTTTATGTTGTATTGTGCCTTTCACAGAAAAGTGTATACTAATTAAGAGCAAAATATGGTAGATTCACTTCACTTTCTGCACATTTTATTGTGTTGTAGATTTAATATTTAATGGATAAATTTGCCATTTTGCCAATTTTTTCTCTGCTCAGTAACTCATAATGACAAAGTGAAAATGTGTTTCAGAGATATTTACAAATTTATTAAAAATCAGAAACTGAAATTTATCATTCACTTAGAAAGCACTTCATAATGTATCAATAGAAATGAAAGGCACTACAGATAGATAGATAGATAGATAGATAGATAGATAGATAGATAGATAGATAGATAGATAGATAGATAGATAGATAGATAGATAGATAGATAGATAGATAGATAGATAGACATAAGAATAGAAGGGACACCTGCCAGTAGGGAGTTATAATAATCAATGCAGGATATGATAAAAGCAGAAATAAGTTTCTCTGCATTAGAAAAGGAGAACAATGAGCAAACACAGGGATATGTGACGCGGAGAGGGAGGGGAGTAAGAAAGTTTCTTAATGTGGTTTATGTGGGCGGAATGAGAAAGGGAGGAATCAAAGATGACACCAGGATTCCTTGCATCAGAAGGTCTGATGAGATCACCACCAAGACTGACTGAGCAGGAGCTCATATTCTTAAGTTGCCCTTTACAGTAGTGCCAATTTGCAGGAGTTCGGTTTGGTTGCAGTTTAATTTTAAAGAGTTCTGCTCCATCCAGGTTTCAATTTCACTGAGGCAAGTGTTGTGAGCTGAGGAAGCCCTGAAGCAGTTTCACTTTTAACATTGAAATAGAGTTGAGTATCATCTGCATAAAAAATGATAAGCCAGTCCATAGCTACAAATAATACAGCCAAGAACGCTCAAGAACATTTGACAGAAAAGGTAAGTGAGAGATAAGTGGGCGAAAATTGTTAAGATAGAAAGATGGGAAAGGCACTATATAATAGATAGATATAAATAGAAATGTGCTATAAAACAGATTTAGATAGATGTGAGAGGCACTATATAACAGATAGGTCTTTTTTTAGTAAAAACAAGTATTTTTTCACCAACTGACCTTTGCCCCAGCAGGTCCTGCAGGTCCTAAGTCGCCCTGTGAAGTGACAGAGGTACAGACAGGTCACCACGGATTCTTTTTCACTTTTTGCCCCCATTTTTATGCTCGCTGCCAGGCTGGTGTCCTTCTTTTGCTCCTTTTAATTTTTATCTGATCAGATCCCCCTTTGCCCCCCTGTGTCCCCCTCTTGCTGTCTTGTCCCCATCCTGTCCTGTCACCCTGTCCTCTTGTCCTCCTATGCCCTGCTGTGTGCCTCATGTCAGTTTTCTTCTCACTTCCCTCTCATTTCTGGCCCTCCCGTTTCTGAGGGACTCCCTTAACAACTCAGTGAAGGCTCAAAGCCCATCGCCATGCTGATGCTGTTTTCTTAATTAGCGTTTTGTAACTGAACTCTGCTACCATTTTTACATTCATTTTTGATGAACTCGCCGATTTCTCTGGTGTCCCAGGCAGCTTGCTGAATGCAGCGCACCAACCCTGTGGCCCCCTTGTGGTGAAGGATCAGACTGCACATTCTTTCTAGCAGCCCCTGACCAAGTGACCTTGCCAGCCTGCCTCCGCATTGTCGGAAACCTCCAAACAGCTTTGTGTGTCACTCTGGGCAGAAGCCTCAGCTCATTAAAGTAACATGAATTTGGCAGAGGGAACTTCTCAAATTGACACAAACTGATGCTTTACTTGGCAGAGGATGAAGTGGCCACAAGCTCGTCCACGCTTCCTGCCGTTGTAGGAGTGAAGCACAAAGGCCATTCTGTTCTCTAATCTGATCATCTTCCTGCAGTTCCTGAGCTCTCGTTCATTGTGTGCTCCTCCACTCCCACCTTCACATCCCAGATCTGCTCCTTCACAGATGGCTGCTTTGGTTTCAGGGAGGCCAAACCACAGGCGCCACATACAGGAGACGCTCCACTTTACTCCAGTTTCTGTTATTTTGATGAACCTCTCATTAATAAAAGGAACCCACTGGGCACCCGCATAGCGTGAGCCCCAAAGTGATAAGTGATGACAACCTGACAGTCCAGGCAAGGACCAGCTGCTCAACACAAACACACAACATGATGGCTCCAGTCACACCATCCCCCTCAGGTGTTGGCCCGCCGGGGCTTACATCATCTCCGTGGTCACCGGGGGCTCCTTTGACGCCTCTCAGCCCGGGATCTCCCTGTTAGAAAAAAAGTTAAGAAAAATTTAAAGGGTTTAAATTAGGGTTAAAGAAAATCAAAATGAATCACTGCATTAAAACACAAATAAACAGCAGAGAGATAAGTAGAGAAATAAATGACCAGCTAGCTAGAGAACAAAATAAATAAATGCAGGAGTACGTACAGACCATAATAAACACTGAATAAATATGTTGTGGTCATGCGGGGTATGACACGGGATCCAAATTAAATGTTGGAGTACCAGACGAGTCGCCATGTTTAATTAACTGAATAGACTTTTTACAAAAATGGCACGTGATGGCGCAAAAAAAGCAAAATACAGCAAGATAATCGCTTCTTGGGGTTCTCAGTTTGGGTCTAGAGTTCCGTCTCTGCCAAGTGTCGGCCCACAATGAGACGTTATCTTCTGGGAGCACCTCAAAATATATAGTCCCCTGACCAGAGGGGGCGGAGTCAGATATGCCCTCATTGGGCGTCTTCTCTGTGCTGTAGGAATAGAAAAAGACGATGCCATTAGTGACAGTGCCCTTCCCGCCTCGCGGTGGTTTGGTTTACCAAGTAATAAGCCAGGAAGAAGGTGATCCTCAGATGGGCATATGTGACAATGTGCAGGTACACATGCACACACACACACACACGCACACACACACACACACACACACACACACACACACACACACAAGAGAAATAATGAAACAATTCAGTAGAAATAAATCATACGAGTCAGCATCAAAAGAAATGAACCAGCAAACAGAAAAGTAGAAAAAAACAAAACCAAGAAATAAAATACAAAATACACACAGAGATACTGTAGAGTTCAGAGAAGAGGGAGAGAAGTGAAAGGCACTATATAATGAGCTATTACAAAATAAATAACCTGTCAAATTAATATGGTAGTAAAGAAAAATAATCATTAATGCAAAAGTGTAAAAAAATAAAATAAAATACAAACGGACATGAACAGGTACTGTGCAACTCCAAATAGACAGAAAGACACTATACACTCTATAAAATAAATAGACAGATGGGAAAGGCTAGGAATGAATGTTACTATAAAATAAACAAGATAGATAGATAGATAGATAGATAGATAGATAGATAGATAGATAGATAGATAGATAGATAGATAGATAGATAGATAGATAGATAGATAGATAGATAGATAGATAGATAGATAGATAGATAGATAGATAGATGTGAATGGCACTATATAATAGACAAACAGATAATAGATATAAACAAACAAACAAACAAATAAATAAATAAATTGTCACACACATGCACATGAGAGGTAGTTAAAGGGCTTGAAGGAAGGTAATTCCACACCAGACCTGGGGGTGGCAAGGTCCTTTCTCTTTTTCCACTGCAGACCCATTATGGGAAATTGTGCCAGGCTTCCATGACATCACTTCCAGTCACGAGCCCTGATGATGTCACTTCCGGTTCCAGTCATAATCACCTAACTTCCTCTGCCACATTTTAGAAATCCACCATCTCAATCTCACCAGTTAGTTCTGTTTTAGACTCAAACCTGTACATATTTGTACTAAAAATTCTTCCATTTGCAGCCAGGAAAAATTATATGGGTGGATGCCCCAAATCTTTTCGTGGCTGTTGTCTCATCTTTGACAAAATAAATAAATATATATATATATATATATATATATATATATATATATATATATACAGTGGTGTGAAAAACTATTTGTCCCCTTCCTGATTTCTTATTCTTTTGCATGTTTGTCACACAAAATGTTTCTGATCATCAAACACATTTAACCATTAGTCAAATATAACACAAGTAAACACAAAATGCAGTTTTTAAATGATGGTGTTTATTATTTAGGGAGAAAAAAAATCCAAACCTACATGGCCCTGTGTGAAAAAGTAATTGCCCCCTTGTTAAAAAATAACCTAACTGTGGTGTATCACACCTGAGTTCAATTTCCGTAGCCACCCCCAGGCCTGATTACTGCCACACCTGTTTCAATCAAGAAATCACTTAAATAGGAGCTGCCTGACACAGAGAAGTAGACCAAAAGCACCTCAAAAGCTAGACATCATGCCAAGATCCAAAGAAATTCAGGAACAAATGAGAACAGAAGTAATTGAGATCTATCAGTCTGGTAAAGGTTATAAAGCCATTTCTAAAGCTTTGGGACTCCAGCGAACCACAGTGAGAGCCATTATCCACAAATGGCAAAAACATGGAACAGTGGTGAACCTTCCCAGGAGTGGCCGGCCGACCAAAATTACCCCAAGAGCGCAGAGACGACTCATCCGAGAGGTCACAAAAGACCCCAGGACAACGTCTAAAGAACTGCAGGCCTCACTTGCCTCAATTAAGGTCACTGTTCACGACTCCACCATAAGAAAGAGACTGGGCAAAAACAGCCTGCATGGCAGATTTCCAAGACGCAAACCACTGTTAAGCAAAAAGAACATTAGGGCTCGTCTCAATTTTGCTAAGAAACATCTCAATGATTGCCAAGACTTTTGGGAAAATACCTTGTGGACTGATGAGTCAAAAGTTGAACTTTTTGGAAGGCAAATGTCCCGTTACATCTGGCGTAAAAGGAACACAGCATTTCAGAAAAAGAACATCATACCAACAGTAAAATATGGTGGTGGTAGTGTGATGGTCTGGGGTTGTTTTGCTGCTTCAGGACCTGGAAGGCTTGCTGTGATAGATGGAACCATGAATTCTACTGTCTACCAAAAAATCCTGAAGGAGAATGTCCGGCCATCTGTTCGTCAACTCAAGCTAAAGCGATCTTGGGTGCTGCAACAGGACAATGACCCAAAACACACCAGCAAATCCACCTCTGAATGGCTGAAGAAAAACAAAATGAAGACTTTGGAGTGGCCTAGTCAAAGTCCTGACCTGAATCCAATTGAGATGCTATGGCATGACCTTAAAAAGGCGGTTCATGCTAGAAAACCCTCAAATAAAGCTGAATTACAACAATTTTGCAAAGATGAGTGGGCCAAAATTCCTCCAGAGCACTGTAAAAGACTCATTGCAAGTTATCGCAAACGCTTGATTGCAGTTATTGCTGCTAAGGGTGGCCCAACCAGTTATTAGGTTCAGGGGGCAATTACTTTTTCACACAGGGCCATGTAGGTTTGGATTTTTTTTTCTCCCTAAATAATAAAAACCACCATTTACAAACTGCATTTTGTGTTTACTTGTGTTATATTTGACTAATGGTTAAATGTGTTTGATGATCAGAAACATTTTGTGTGACAAACATGCAAAAGAATAAGAAATCAGGAAGGGAGCAAATAGTTTTTCACACCAGTATATATATATAAATATATACCAGTAACGGCACACATCACGATAACGTGCAGTGAATCCACTTGACTTGATCATTCCTAGTTTTCATCTTCTTTCTCTGTACGTTTAGCATTCATTTGCTCAGAGGTTGCTACGCTTGCTACTTCCTGAGCAGCTCTTCTTTTTTCCACCCTAGAGGCCCGCTGCTTCTTTTCTGTCGTCGGCATCTTTTTGCATTAAAACTGATTAAGTAAGATGCTATAAAGTCACTTCAGAATGGGAAAGCAGCAGGCCCCAATGGCTACCCTGATGAATTTTATAAGAAACTAGCCAACCTGCGGCGTAACATATGCCGCATAATTATGTATTGATGGGTGAACACTTGCTGAACGACACAGTTGTCCAAATGGGGTGGGTTTGTGGATACCACTATGAGTGAATGAAAAGATGGACCTCTGGAGAGAGCAACATACAATTGTCCGTGACTAAAAGCGGGATCGTCTGTGACGATGGAGGCCACACTGGTGAAAGTTATTTCGTTGGTAGGGATAAGTTTCAGCACTTGTTCATTAAGGTGCAGCGAGTCTTCGTTGTTGACGCTTAATATAGCTTGCGTACTGAGTTGTTCTGGAGTCACAGTTAAGAAACACTTTTTTAATGTCTTTTAAGCACAGGGAAAAAAATTAACATGTGAAACATCCGTAATGTAATAAGCCACCAAGAAAAGTAACATTGCAACAATGCACGCTACGATCCGATCGCTGTAAACAGAAGTGAAAACTAAATCGAGGCCGGTGCATTCTTTAACTGCCTTGTAGCGCAATGGTAGTGCTGCTGTTTTGCAGTAAGGAGACCGTGGAAGATTTTGGGTTCGCTTCCCGGTTTCTCACTGTGTGGATAGCGCTTTGAATACTGAAAACACCGGTATATCAATGTAATAAAGTATTATTATTCTTATGCGTCCAGCGCTCTCTCTCTCCCGCGCCTGTATGCGTGTGTGTGTCGCTCGCTCTCTCTCGCTCGCTGCACGTGTTCCTGCAGGCATACCTGTAAGTGAATGAAAAGATGGAACTCTGGAGAGAGCAACATACAACTGTCCGTGACTGAAAACTGGTTTTGGCAGATACATGCACATCTTTTTGAAAGTTTGGCCCTGTGCCTTATCAATTGTCATCGCAAAGGCAAATCTAACAGGAAATTGTCTTCGTGTTAAAGTAAAAGGCAAATTATCCGCGACAAACTGTTTTACATGCTGCATACCAACCCGCGGCATAGTATACGCCGCATAATCACGCCGCTTTTTTAATGTTTTTTAAGCAGAGGGAAAAAATGAACATTTGCAAAATCCAGTAATTCAGTAAGTACAATGCACACGCGTTTAATTTGTCAGCCACTTTTTGCCAGCAGTCTTTTCTGTTTTGGGCTGCTTTTGCAGTGTTACCGCTTGTGCATATTAAATATTGAAATCCTTCAAGTAACTAATTAACTAACTAACACCCACCCAGCTTGTGAGAAAAAAATGTGCCCGTTCTTTCATCATTTTGTTGCAACCTTTCAAAGACTTGAATTTTCTAGACTCAATATACAGTGGAACCTCGGTTCACAACCATAATTCGTTCCAAACCTCTGATCGTAAACCGATTTGGTCATGAACCGAAGCAATTTCCCCCATAGGATTGCATGTAAATACAATTAATCCATTCCAGACCATACGAACTGTATGTAAATATATTTTTTTAAAGATTTTTAAGCACAAATATAGTTAATTATTACACCATAGAATGCACAGTGTAATAGTAAAAACATTGAATAACACTGACATAAACACCCAGGCTCCCTGCTCAGCTGCATGGCATGTGCAGTGCATGCGCAGGCTCTCTCTCTCAGCAGCACGCGAGCCTCCCCAGCCATACCCTCTCTCTCTCTCTCTCTCTCAGCAGCACGCGAGCCCCCTCCCCCTCTCTCAGCAGCACGCGAGCCTCCCCAGCCCCCCCTCTCTCTCTCAGCAGCACGTGAGCCTCCTCAGCCCCCCCCCCCCCTCTCTCTCTCTCTCTCAGCAGCAGGCAAGCCTCCCCAGCACCCCCCCTCTCTCTCTCTCTCTCAGCAGCACACCAGTCCCCTCCCACTCTGTCTCTCAGCAGCACGGGAGCCCCCACCCCCTCTGTCTCTCTGCTTCGGGCATTTCTCCCCTGTGTAGTGTGTGAGCGAGTGAGGAGAGAGAGAGAGAGAGAGAGCAAGCCAGTACGTTACAGTGAGCGAGAGCAGGCTCGAAGGCAATGTGTTCCTGTGGTATAGCAGATCCATGGCTCCCCTTCAAAAAGCCATTTTTAATCAAGCGACTGACAGTAGTGGAGTCAGGCACAGAGAAGGTCAGCTGCAGAGAGAGCGTCTCGACTGTTGCAGGGCCTGAAGCAGGTGAGACGCTAATGAAAAAGAGGCACAGAGCTTATTGGTTTTTAAAGACTGCTTCCTTCATTGTGTTTTAACTTCAGTTTTAAAGGATTGAGCGGCTTTCTCTTGCGCTGCCTGTGTGTGCCTCTGTCTCTCTCTCTGGTGTTGCCTCTCTGTGTGTGTGTGTGTGTACGCGCCCCTCTGTCTCTCTGGCGCGGCCTGTGTGTGCGCAGCTCTCTCTATCGCGCTGCCTGTGTGTGCCTCTGTCTTTCTCTGGCGCTGCCTCTGTGTGAACCAAGGTTGAGGTTGACTAATGAAAAGTCAACGTGGCTCAGAGCTGCAAGTGTACTGTGGCACAGACAAACAGAAATGACGGCATGTTTCCCTTGGTGTCGCATCCCAGTTAGTGGGTGTGGCTCTGCGAGTTGTCGTCGTATCCAATGGTCATAGAGTTGGTGGGCGAGGCTCTTTCCTACTTGTCGCCGGCTTAGTGAATCCACGCCTCTTCCTGCGTGCTTTCATGGGTGTCTTGTTTTCGTGTGCGTGCTTTCATGGGTGTCTTCCCCTTCTGGCGTCGACTTTGTGAATTATATATATAGATTCTCCGCTCAGCTAGCTCCCCTTTTATTAGCAACATTCACAGAAGCTAGAGACAATAAAATTCTACCTCAAACTTTTCGCCAAGCATTAATCACCGTCTTTCCTAAACAAAATAAGGAGTTATTACAATGAGCATCATACAGACCAATTTCACTTCTGAATAACAATGTTAAGATACTCTCCAAAGTCCTAGCTAGAAGGATGGAGAAAGTGCTGCCTTCGGTAATATCACAAGATCAAACTGGATTTATTAAAAGCAGACACTTAGCTTCCAATCTCCGATGCCTGTTTATTGTAATATATTCACCCGCAAAGTCAAACACCCCAGAGATATTATTATCGTTGAATGCAGAAAAGGCATTTGATATGATTGAATGGAACTACTGTTTCATTACATTGGATAAATTTGGGTTTGGCCCGGACATTTGTGCATGGATCAAACTACTGTATACCAATCCAGAAGCTTGTTTGTATCAACATTAATTCAGACTACTTTAAACTACAGTGTGGTACCAGACAAGTATGCCCCTTGTCACCACTGCTTTTTGCAATCACCACTGAGCCACTGGCAGTTCACTGTCGAAATGCTTATGAGATAAAGGGTATTATGAGAGAAGGACTGGAACAGAAAGTTTCTCTATATGCAGATGATATGGTACTGTATATATCAGACCCACAAAATTCTGTGTCTGCAGTCCTAACAGCACTAACAGAATTTCAAAAGATCTCTGGTCTCAGAGTTAATTTGACTAAAAGTGTGCTCTTTCCAGTGAATTCTCAAGCACACGATATTAGATTGGACACCTTCCCTTTTATCATCGCAGATCAGTTTAAATACCTAGGGGTAAACATCACAAGTAAATATAAAGCTGTTTATCAACAAAATTTCGCCGTCTGTATGGAAAAAATTAAGCAAAACTTGCATAGATGGTCAACCCTTCATCTCACTTTAGCTGGAAGAATTAACATTATCAAGATGAATATTCTTCCTAAGCTTCTTCTTCTATTTCAAAACATTCCACTACACATCAATAAATCGTTTTTTAAGAAATTGGATTCAACCATAACCTCATTTATTTGGAATTCAAAACATCCATGTATCCAAAGAGCGACCCTACAAAGACCTAAGGCAGAAGGTGGCATGGCTCTACCTAACTTTCAGTTTTATTACTGAGCAGCAAACATACAAACTATAAAAACCTGGACATGGACACAAATAGATGAACCTACACATGCTTGGTCCGCAATACAAATAAAATCCTGCAGTACTTCTTTATATTCTCTGTTTTGTGCCCCTATAAATGCAAGTTATTGCCAAAATACTAACAATCCAATTGTGCTTCACTCACTCAGAATATGAAACCAATGTAGGAAGCATTTTAAGATAGAGAATCTTTTATCTGTGTCACCTCTGCACGAGAACCACCTTTTCCCACCCTCTCAAACATACGCAGTTTTTAATATCTGGAAAACATTTGGGATTAAAACACTTAGAGATCTGTACATAGACAACATCTTTGCATCCTACAAACAATTACATTCCAAATTTAACTTTCCAACAACACATTTCTTTCATTATCTTCAAATCATAAACTTTTTTAAACAGAACCTGCCTGATTTTCCTCACCTCCCTCCTCCCTCTATGCTGGAAAAAGTATTCATCAGTCTTGAGGACTCAGACAGCATTTCTGTAATATATAAAACTATTTTACAGTCCCTCCTTTTCAAAGATCCCAGAGGACAGTGGAAAAAGGATCTCTTACTCAATAACTCAGAAAAGGAGTGGAAGGTAGCAATGCAGAGAATCCACTCGAGCTCCATATGCGCAAAGCATACAATTATTCAACTCAAAATTATATATCGAGCACATCTGTCATTGCTTAAAATTGTCCAAAATGTTTCCAGGGCAAGATCCAACCTGCGAACACTGCAATCAAGTTCCAGCCTCATTGGGCCACATGTTTTGGGTGGGGTGTATCAAGTTAACATCATTCTGGACTAAAATCTTTAAATGCCTATCAAACAGCCTTGGTGTCCCAATCCCTCCTAACCCACTAACAGCCGTGTCTGGTGGGCTCACAGAGGGGCTTAAAGTAGAGAAGGACTAACAAACAGTCATGGCCTTTACTTCACTATTGGCACGTAGACTTGTCTGTTCAACTGCAAGAATTCTAACTCACTTCTGTTAAGTCAGTGGGTAACTGATGTTTTATACTATTTGAAACTGGAAAAAATCAAACTCACACTTAGAGGATTGGTGCAGAACTTTTTTCAAAACCTGGCAGGATCTGATCAATAACATTTTAGAATAAGCTCTTAAAGCACAGAGGAAGCAGATTCTCTCCCCTTTTCTTTTTCTTCTCCATTTATCTTTATTTACTTATTTTTAATAGCTTTACGTTTTACTCTGCTGGCCATGCTCTCTTTCTCAGGGGTGGGGGTTGATTTGTTTTCGATCCTATTTTTGTAAAAATTGATCTATTTGTATGGAATGATTACAATAAAATCAATAAAATTAAAAAAAAAAAGTCTGTGTTTGTGTTGCGATTTCTTTTTATGTTTTCTTTAATTTTTCACTTAAGCTGGCACTTAAATCTTCAATCTGCCTCAAGAATGATTTAAGATACGAAGAGGTAGAAGAAGTGATGGCGAAGGTGGTAGGGATGAGAACGGCACCCGTATACATGCGCCACTCGGCCGCCCTGCTGGCCACGGTCCAGAGTTGATTCTACAGTAAAATAAAATAAAAATAAAAAGAGGAATAACCTTGGAGGTCAACCATCATTGCATTCTCCATATGACTCTCCCTCAGCAAGGCTGTGTGTGATTTTGGCCAGAAATCTTAAGATCAATATTTTATGTGGAATGAAGAGGTACGATTTTGCAGAAAAATGTGATAATTTTCTCCAGCAACTGTACTTCAATTGGAGCCTAGTAAAATAATATTTGTAATGAATGAAAAGAAGTTGATCTGCGTTTCTAGTTCTAATGCTAGTAGAGCAGTTTTAGAAACAAAAAGAAAAACAAGGAGAACTTGGAGTTTCTGCACAGTGGCCGCTGCTTACACGGCTGTAGTAATCACACATTTTAGATGGGGGCTTTGGGTCTTTTTTAGTTATTTTTTTTTAATCAGGTGAAACTGATTTATACAACACAAGAGGTGTGTCATGTGACCGAGATTAGCACATTTGTGACATAAGTGCTGGTTACACCGTAAATATGAAAATCCATCATGTTTTGGTATTCCTTGGTTGGATAAACTTCAACAATCTTGAGCTTTAGTTTGTTTGCAGTTCATTTAGGCCAAGTGCTACGTTTTGTCTCAGTTCTCCTTTCTGACTTTGCCCCTTTTAGATCTTTTAGATCTTCTGGTTTTGACCTGTCCTGGCCCTAACTACAATTCTCATCTTCTGGTATTTTCTCATCTCTGACAATAATTCCTGGAGACGCCGTTTCATAACACCAGCTACTGGCTGCCATTTTTTATCCTCTGGCCACATGGGGACGCTGCCATTTCTGCCTTCCTTTGCAGCAACTCCTTGAAGGGGTGTATTCTTAACCACCTGGAATCCTGACGACTATGCTACAAATAGTGGGAATCTACAGATACTGTACCTCTCAATTGTCTGAATATCGTATATAATACGCTACCGTGGCTGTCCGTTTGTCTGTCCAGGATTTTAAATCACCTGTAGCTTGTAAACCGTTACTACTATTGACCTGAAATTTAGTACACATATACTATGTGATGTCTGCTATCTGCTTTCGGGGTGATGATTTTTATTCCTCTTTTTATTTTTATTTTATTGTAGAATCAACTCTCAGCAGCGGCCAGCAGGGTGGTTGGCAGATTGAAGACTTAAGTGCCAGCTTAAGTGAAAAATTAAGTAAAACGTACTAAGTAATTGCAACACAAACATTGACTTAATAAGTTTTAACGCAAAAAGATACCAATGGAAGAAGAGAAGAAGCGGGCTGCTAGGGTGGAGAAAAGAAGAGCTGCTCAGGAAGCAGCAAGCACATCAACCTCTGAGCAAACGAATGATAAATGAACAGAGAAAGAAAGAGGATGAAAACTAGAAATGCTCAAGTCAAGCATATTCACTGCATGTTATCATAACAGCAGTGTGCCGTTACTGTTTTTTTAATAAAAATGCATTGCATTCTCCATATGACTCTCCCTCAGCAAGACTGTGATTTTGGCCAAAAATCTGAAGATCAATATTTTATGTGGAATGAAGAGTAACGATTTTGCCGAAAAATGTGATATTCTTCTTCAGCAACTGTGCTGCAATCGGAGCATAGTAAAATAATATTTGTAATGAATGAAAAGAAGTTGATCTGTGCTTCTAGTTCTAATGCTGGTGCCAAGTTTCATTTGGATTGAGTGATTCATTATTGAGTTATTGTATCCAAGGACTTGCACCCTGAGATGCTGACAGGGCCAAATTATATTCCGGGATGGCTATGATGAGAAACTCCTAAGGCACATAAAGGAAAAGTAAAAATCGGATGTGTCCAGCCCATGATCTCCGCTTCACTCAACCTGTGACTTTAGCAGAAAAGAACTGCAGGCCAATTTGTAAAAAAAAAAAACAGCTGCCATGTTCTCCATGCGAGAGAGGTCCTAAAGCCACCATCTGTCACAGTATGGCCATGTCTCAGTGCCAGCAATGCGGAACAATATGAATAAATTTTAGGAGATACATATGCTCCCTTCCAGATGCCTTTCCAGGGACATCCTTGCATTTTCCCGCAGGACAACACCAAACCACATTGTGCCAAGATTACAAGAGATTGGCTGTGCAAGCAGAGCGTGTGGGCATGTGAGATTGGCAAGCCTGACCTGTGTGGGGCGTTATGAAGGCCCCAGACCACTGAAGACCTGCATAGTGGATGAATGGGTGAAAATTCCACTTGTTAAACTTAACTAACTTGTGTCTTGAGGGCCCAAATGCTTAATAAGTGTTGGCAAAAGAAATACAGATGTGACACGGTGACAAACACTCAACTGACTCAGTTTTATTACATGAGTGTGTTACATAAGTCGGTTAAGACATGAGTGGATATTTAAATAAGGACAATGAAATTCACAAAGTAAAATATCAAAGAATGTGTTGTCACAGTGTTTTTCAATAGAATTAAATTCACAAACTGCTCCTTTTGGTTTTAGACACATTTTTTATCCTGTCACAAAAGTTTGTGGAATTGGGGTTGTAATTTGACCGTTTTTCTAAAGATCTGAAGCCATTCATTGTGACAAATATACAAAAACAAAGGACATCGGGTGGGGGTAAATACTTTTTCACAGCCCATTATATAGCAATATTAACATAACAACAGTGTAAAAAACAAAAGAAAATAAAAAAAGACACTTAAGCCATTGGCTCCAGCAGACCCCTGTGACCCTGTAGTTAGGATATAGCGGGTTGGATAATGGCTGGATGGAAGGACACTTAAGCCAGGGATGACAGTGCCCAGAACACATGCCTACTCAACATGGCGTGATGCCCTTTTAATGTGGGTGCATATTTATCCATATCTGTCAGTGGCCTGATAACACTGGGGGTCCCTATTTTCTGCACTGCCATCAATCCTTTTGCGTTTTTTCATTTCATGCCATCTGCACACCTGGCGTTGCCCAGCTCTTCAGTGTCCTTTCCAACCTAACATTGGGATTATACAAGTGATCTGATTAAGGGGCAGCATACTGGCCCCTCTAAGACCCGCCACACTGACCTGTACATTAAGTGTGTCTATCATTCACTACTAAATACACACATTATGGGATGCTTCATCTTTCTTACCTTGGGTCCAGCTGATCCTGATACACCAGGCCATCCTGCAGAGCCAGGCAGACCTCCATCACCCTTAAAAAGAGAAGAATTAGTACTGCTGATAGTGACTCACACTCAGTCTAGACGGTCACAATGCAGCAGATCTTAGCAGAACTCAGCACTGGGCCAATGTTGGGCAGTCAGGGTCTCCCGTTAGTGTTGGCTCAGCACTGCAGCCTTACTGTGATGTTATAGAATATGACATTGTGTAGCCATGGAGAAGGCCACACATATCTTAAATGGGACAGTTTAGCAGAAAGACCATCTTCATGTGAGAGCTTTGAGGAAACCATAGTCTGAAACATCGTAAAAATCGTTAGGGAAAAGTTTGACCAGCAATGTCATTAATGTAGGGCATAAAGCCCAAGTGGTGAATGTCAGCACTGCCACCTCACTGATAGACAGATGTGAAAGGTACTACATAATACACTGATAAACAGATACGAGAGGCACTACAGAAAACACAGATGTCAAACACACTACATAGCAGATACATATAAAATGTGCCATATTGAACTTAAGAAAAATAAATGTAAAAAGGTACTATACAACAGTTATCTAGACAGAGAGATGAGAAAGGTGACTTACAAAACTTAAGATTTAAAGATACTGTAGATATGAAATGCACTATATAACAGATAAATTACATTACTAGACATACATAAAAGGCAGTATATAGACAGACAGAAATAGATAGATAGATGGATAGACAAGATATGAAAGGCACTATATAATAAATATATAGAGGCACTATATGATAGATAGATAGATAGATAGATAGATAGATAGAAAGATAGATAGATAGATAGATAGATAGATAGATAGATAGATAGATAGATAGATAGATAGATAGATAGATAGATAGATAGATAGATAGATAGATAGATAGATAGATAGATAGATAGATAGATAGAAATGAAAGGTGCTATAGAAAACTTA
Organism: Erpetoichthys calabaricus; assembly: GCF_900747795.2. Taxonomy (NCBI): domain Eukaryota; kingdom Metazoa; phylum Chordata; class Cladistia; order Polypteriformes; family Polypteridae; genus Erpetoichthys; species Erpetoichthys calabaricus. The sequence goes on from NC_041406.2 coordinate 3,065,469, forward strand.
ACAGAGATGGTTGTGAAAGGCACAATTTAATAGGTAAGTCAATAAGTCGAGAAGGCGCTATATAATAAATACATAGTGTGATATATAGCCGGCATTTTATCCTGGCCAATACTCCCACGGCGCCAGATGGAGTCCTCCCTGCCACATGGAGGTGGTCCAAATTACCGCAGGGCATTCTGGTCAATGGAGTTCAACGTCACAGTCCGGCTGGATACCATGGGGGCCACCAGGGGACGCTGCAGGGAGGCACAAGGATTTATATTTTCAAAAAAGAAGAGTTTTTGCTCTGACCCGGAAGTGCTAGGAAGTCACGTGGACTGAGGGACAGAGGCATTTCTGGGTCAAGGACTTTAAAAGGACTATGGAAAATCCCAGCAGACTGAGCCGGAGTTGGGAGGAAGTGCAACAGAGCTGCTGGGTGGTGTGGAGGAATTGTTTATTGTGGATTATTGATTTATTGTGTATAGTGGAGGTGGAAGTGCTTTGTGCACATTGTTATAATAATAAATTTAATATTGGACTTTTACCTGGTGTCAGAACGTGTTGTCTGCGGGTTCAGGGGTCGACAGGAACCCTAATTTCCCACAATAGACAGTGTAACTTACTGCTGTTCTTGACTATAAAACATCTAGACCTCTCCTGCTTAGCTTTCTCTTTCAATGCATTCTAAACAAGTTGTCTCGGGGTCCCTGCAGGCCCAAATATTTCTTAATTAAAAGCTACTTCTTGCTGTTCATCATTTCCGACATCCCCATCCCATAGCTGAGTGGCCCAATGCACTGATATTTGCAGACCCTCCTCTCTGTTCTTTCTCTTTACATGTTTTATTGATACAGATGTTGATGCCTGATGAACACGGTGATGCAGATGGCCTTGAGTCATCTGTTGTCTTACTTTATTCTGTTGCGATGTTTTTAGATCTAAAAAAAAATATTTCACTAATTAAGAAAACAGCTAAACAAAAACCAGCAGCTGCTGAGGCTTTCCAGGATGGGACTTTGACACCTGACCTGTCAGCCCCTCACTGGTTTGCTCCTCCAGTCCAGCCAACGGCATGCAGCAGCAGCAGCGACACTTGAGGTTGGCGCTCCTGTCTGTTGGTGTAGTGTGGCTGATTGACAGCTTAAGCCACGCCCATCATCAAGTGACTGTAGCGAGGTCCGGGTCCACTGCAGTCACACAGCCATTAACAGGCACACACAGACCAAACAAGATAATCAAGCATCAAAACGTTCAAGAACACTGCAAATGTCTGTGCCATCTGGCCGAGTTGAGACAGCTTGTTGAAGGTGTCAACACAAAGATTAATCCTTAATGAGTGTACAAACATTTCCAGTAGTCATGTCTCTTCATATTTCACACACAGCTCGTCTGTTTTGATTTGGCATTCGCTGTCTCAGCTGTCAGGAGATTATGGCGCTCCGAGGAAACACCTGGGCTTTGTCTGTCACTTTTGATTATCACATGCAATAAGATTCACACACATGTCAAAGAGTCAGTGATGTCAGAGAGACACACCTGATGCCGTCCTGTCACTCATAAATGTCTTACCCATCGAAGAGTAAGTACAGTAGCCGGTCAGCGGCAGGCCACGGGGTTAATGCATTGGTGACTACATGGCTAAGGAATGATGATGGGACTTGGAATGATTCAGGGGCTTCACATGCCAAGAAGTTGATTGTTCACTCTTTCTGGTTATGTCTGTTAGATACTCCTCTTTCTTTCTTTAACAAAAACAGATTTGAGTCAGCAGCTGAAGTGAACTAATTTTTAAAAGTCCAAACCAAAATGTGGTGGGATATTGATGGCAACAAGACATCTTTATAATGACTTCTAGTTGCATGAATCAGCAGAGCAGAAGACATAGTGGGCGTGGCTTTATGATAATTACAGAGAGGGAGTGGTCTTACGGTAATTACAGATGGGGTGTGGTCTTACAGTGATTCAGAATGGGGTGTGACTTTGTCATAGTTGAGTACAGGGCATGACTTTATGATAATAACAGATGGGGCAGGGTTTTATGGTAGGTGGGCGGGACATTAAGGTAATTACAGGGGGAGTAGCCTTACAATAATTAAGAGAAGGTTGTAACTTTATGATTATTGAGAATGGGTCACAACTCTATGAAAAAATGTCATATGGGGATATGACATTACAATACAATAATTGAGACTGGGGTGTGACTTTGTCTTAGCTCACTATGGTGTGTAACTTTATGATAATTACAGATGGGGTGTGGACTTACAGTAATTACAGATGGGGAGTGGGGCTACAATATTTGAAGACGCAATATAACTTTATTATAACTGAGATATGATAAGAGAGTATTGTGATATGAATGTATGGTAATTGAAGATGGGGCATCATCTTACAATAATTGAGAATGGGGAGTGACTTTGTAACAGTTGAGTATGGGGCATGATGTGGGATATGAATTTATGATAATTAAAGATTGGGCGTGACTTTATAGTAATTAAAGATGGGTTGTGATTTATTGTATATAAAAATGGGGTGTGACCTTATGGTACTTACAGATATGATGTGGCTTTATGGCAATTAAAGATGGAGGGTGGCCTAACACTATTTGAAGATGGAGTGTAACTTTATGGTAACTGAGAATGGGTCACAACTCTATGATCAGAGAAGATGGGGACGTGATTTAATGACATCTAAGGATTAGGATTGGCCTTATTATAATTAAGGATGTTACATGACACTATAATATAGAAAATGGCGTTGAACTTTATGATAATTGAGGATGAAGTGTGACATTATGGTCATTAAAGATGGGGTGTGGCCTTGCAATAATTGAAAATGGGGTATAACTGTCATAGATGAGTATGAGGTGTGATATTATAGTAATTAAAGATGGTATATAACTTCATCACTTTATGATAACTGAACATGTTATATAAGTTTATAATAAGAGAAGATGGCCTGTGGCTTTATGATGATGACGATGGTGCATGGCTTAATGATAAGTGCAGGGCCTTATGATAATTGAGGATGGGGTGTAACTTTACCATAGTTGAGTACGGAGTGTGACATTATGATTGATGCAGATGCAGTGTAACTTAATGGTAAAGATGATTACATGACTTTATGATAACTGAAGATGAGGTGTGAATTAATTATAATTGCAGATGGAGGCATGACTATGATAATTGAAGGTAGGAAGAGACTCTCTGATCATTAAAAAAAGAGGCACATCTGTGATCTGAGAGGATGGGGATGCGTCTTTATGACAACTGAGGATGGACCTTATGAAAACTGCAGGTGTTAAATTACTTGATAATAATAGGGGGTGGGCTGTGACTTTACGAGGATGGTCCTGCGTGACTTAATGAGAATTCGGACGTGATATGATTTTACAATATCTGAAGATGGGAGATGACATTATGATAGATGAAGACAGGATGTGACTTTGATAACTTCAGATTGGGACCTGATTACAATAATTGAAGGTGGGGTGTGATTTTATGATAAATGGGGCACATTTTTATGATAAGATAGGGCAAAAGTGTGACTTCATGAGATTGTGACTTTGTGGATGTAATTATGATAAGTGAAGTTGAGGTGTGAACACTTGTTTGTTGAAAACCTGGACACCTAGTTTATCCATCCATCCATCCATTTTCCAACCCGCCGAATCTGAATACAGGGTCACGGGGGTCTGCTGGAGCCAATCCCAGCTAACACAGGGCACAAGGCAGGGAACCAATCCTGGGCAGGGTGCCAACCCACCGCAGGACACACACACACACACACACACCAAGCACACACTAGGGCCAATTTAGAATCACCAATCCACCTAACCTGCATGTCTTTGGACTGTGGGAGGAAACCGGAGCGCCCGGAGGAAACCCACGCAGACACGGGGAGAACATGCAAACTCCACGCAGGGAGGACCCGGGAAGCGAACCCGGGTCTCCTAACTGTGAGGCAGCAGCGCTACCACTGCGCCACCGTGCCGCCCCACCTGGTTTATGCTCAGTGTAAATCCAGCATGGCACATCATTGTAATAATAATAATAATAATAATAATAAATTCCTGGGGCGGCTCTGGTGATGCAGTGATCACTCATCCCTAAAGACAGGTTGTTAGGTTTGCTGGACACTCTCTGGATCTCTGTTTGTGTGCTTTGGCCCTGCTGAGTACTGCTGTTCTTTCCTTCTTTGCATCTAGTGCTGCCAGGATCGACTCCAGCACTACCATGACCCTGAACTATTATAAAGTAAATTACATTAAAACGTGACAGAACATCACATTCGGACTTAGTGTAACTGAGGTCCTGAGCTTTTCTTAGCACAAAGCAGTACACTGGACAGGGTACCAGTTCATCACAGGGTCCATTCCCAGGCCAGTACATCCTTACGGATTCTACTAGCAGGGGTATTGGGAGGGGGGATCAAACTACAAATGCAGTCACTAACTAAATTAATCAGGGGGAAAAATATTGGTCCCAAATCAAGTCCCCAAAAATGCTTCCTAGGGGCACTTCTCACAATAAAGTGCAGGTGCGATCAAATTTTGGAATGAAACAAAGCCCGTGGCTATCCCCTGGTGCAAATGGGAAATCTGTGCACAATTTGGCAGAGATAACAGTGTGGTTTGGCCTACACTGGCGCTGCCCAGGGTGGTGGCACTGACTAAATGTTGGAATGAAATGCAACCTACGGTTTTCCACATGTAGAAATGGGAAAGCTGTGCACAATTTGGTGAAGTCCACCATTATTAATCTGCACTCCAGACAACAGCTTAATATATTACATTTTGTTATATGCTACTATCATGTTCTGTTCAGGGTCATGGGGAGCTGGACCCTTTTCTGGCTGCACATTAGACACCAACCCTGGATGGAGAGCCAGTTCATGGGTCCCCACACACACACCTACACACACACAGAGTTTGGAATGACCAATTCACATAACCTGCATGTCTCTGGGGGTGCGGGACAAAACTGCAGTGCCAGACAACAAGCCGGCACAGGGTTCAAACCCAGAATGCTGGATCTGTGAGGCAGCAGCACCGCCGCAACCACCCTCTACAAAACCAAACTTTCTTTTTATTAAAGACAGCTGCTTCATGTGATCTGAGTGATTAAAACAAACTGAAAGATTGACAGGAGAACATGTCAGTGGCAAATGGAGTGTGGATAACTGCATTACAAAGCTGTGAGCAGTGCGTAGCAATCCAAAAAAAAACTGGGGGAACTGGAAGCTTTCAGGCTGCATTCTCCAGATGAGAGGAAACGCTGCACCCTCGCCAGCCAGCCAGATGTCTTCTCTTAATAAATTACAGATGAGATTTCAGAAGCTGGTAACCGTCCACTCCTCCATCCATCAATCCATCCATCCATCTACTTAACACACATTTCTCTGCATAGGGAGATGAAGTCCTTGCCAGCAGCATTTGGTACACGGCAGAATCGCTGACAATCATTCAAACAATTGCTCTGCAGTTCAACAGCACAAACCAGAAAACTGCCTGCCCGCCACGTTTGTTCAGAATCACAAATGAGCTGCGCCCAGTCACTAAAAGCCATGGTGGCGCAGTGGTAGTGCTGCTGTCTTGCAGTAAGGAGACCTGGGTTCGCTTCCTGGGTCCTCCCTGTGTGGAGTTTGCATGTTCTCCCCATGTCTGCATGGGTTTCCTCCCACAGTCCAAAGACATGCAGGTTAGGTGCATTGGCGATCCTAAAATTGTCCCTAGTGTGTGCTTGGTATATGGGTGTGTGGGTGCCCTACGGTGGGCTGGCGCCCTGCCCGGGGATTTGTTCCTGCCTTGCGCCCTGTGCTGGCTGCGATTGGCTCCAGCAGACCCCCGTAACCCTGTGTTACGATATAGCAGGTTGGGTAATGACTGACTGACTGACAATCACTAAAAGCAACTGTTGTTACACCAGCAGAAATTCCATTTCTTCATTTTAAACTTGAAAAAATGTAGCTAATCCTTTTTGCCCTTATTTTGTCTTTTCCCATTGTTGTTCTACCTTTTTAATCTTCTTCATGCATTAAGATTCTTTATTGACCTTGTTTTTACACTTTTCTTTAAGGACATTGTTGTAGATTTGAGACATTTAAAGTCAATATGCTAAACTTGGAAATGCTGACCCCCATTAGGGCCTGTTCAGGTGTTAAAACCTGCCTGTTGACCTTGGGGTCAGGCTGCCTAGGGTGTGAAGCCTGCTTTTGGGTTCCATACCAAGTGAGTGCTGGTTTGGCGAAGGATATTTTGAGATCCTCTCCCCTATTTTTGCCCTTTTTTGCCACAAGTGTGTTAATTATGATAGACTGATGTGTGTTAGAGGATAATGGATTTGAACAGGAAGCACTTACCTTCTGTCCTTTCTGTCCAAATGACCCTTGGTCTCCTTTTTGACCCGCAGTGCCAGGATCTCCCTAAAGACAACAAAATCAGATTAACCTCCTTAGCTTCAAAAAATAATCCGGAATATTTCTATGCGTTTTGACACATTAAGGCAGGGGGGTTGAACTCCAGGCCTAGAGGGCCACAATGGATGCAGGTTTTCATTCTAACCGTTTCCCTAATCAGTGACCCATTTTTCCCCTTATCTTAATAGCCCTGTTTTTAATTATCCAGTCCTCTGAATTGGTTCTTTTCTTCATTAAATTGCAGCCAAAGAGAAATGAGACGCAAAACGAGACAACAGACGACCATCTAAATTCCAACCAATTTCTTAATGAGAAGCCGATTCTTACTGTTAATTAAACCCATCATTTAATTCCATGGCATGTTGCTGCTCTCATTCTGCCACAGCAGCCAGTTCCAAAACTGTTGATTTTCTGTATTTTCTAAGAACACCAGTAAAATGTTTTGGTGACCTGAGAGATCAGCCTTACTGAGACCTTCCTTTGTTTTCAGATGATTGTGTGATGGGCACAGGTAAGATGGTCATGTGGTGGCTTGTTGTGTGTCTCATTATTGTTTGGCTTCTAATTAAGGAAAACAGACAACTAAGGGGCCTGAGTCAAGTTAATTTAGAAGAAGTTAATTAGCAGCAAAAACTGGTCATTAAATAAGAAGATGGTTAGAATGAAATCCTGCAGCTGCTGTGGCCATCCAGGAATAGAGTTCGACAGCCCGGGCACTAAGGTAACTCATTAGTATTCATGAATGTGGCAGAGCCTTCAACCAAAAAATACAAAGCCACGTTAATGAGAAGCTGTAAAGACAATTTTAGAACTGAGTAAAATAGAACCATTCGTGGAATCAAGATTTAGTGATAGTGGAAGCTAGGTTAAGAAGGGAGGTGATGATTAGTGAGGAGCAGTCTGGTTTCATGCCAAGAAAGAACACCACAGATGCATTGTTTGCTCTGAGGATGTTGATGGAGAAGTAGAGAGAAGGCCAGAAGGAGTTGCATTGTGTCTTTGTGAACCTGGAGAAACCATATGACAGGGTGACTGAGAGGAGCTGTGGTATTGTATGAGGAAGTCAGGAGTGGCAGAGAAGTACGTAAGAGTTGTACAGGATATGTATGAGGGAAGTGTGACAGTGGTGAAGTCTGCAGTAGGAGTGACGGAGGTGGGATTACATCAGGGATCGGCTCTGAGCTCTTTCTTATTTTCAATGGTGATGGAGAGGTTGACAGACGAGATTAGACAGGAGTCTCCGTGGACTGTGATGTTTGCTGATGACATTGTGATCTGTAGCGATAGTAGGGAGCTGGTTGAGGAGACCCTGAAGAGGTGGAGATATGCTCTGGACAGGAGAGGAATGAAGGTCAGTAGGACTACCAAGACAGAATACATGTGTGTGAATGAGAGGGAGGTCAGTGGAATGTTGAGGATGAAGGGAGTAGAGTTGGTGAAGGTGGAGGAGTTTAAATACTTGGGATCAACAGTACAGAGCAATGGGGATTGTGGAAGAGAAGTGAAGAAGAGAGTGCAGGCAGAGTGGAGTGGGTGGAGAAGAGTGTCAGGAGTAATTTGTGACAGACAGGTATCAGCAAGAGTGAAAGGGAAGGTCTACAGGATGGTAGTGAGACCAGCTATGTCATCATATGAGCTGGAGATGGTGGCACAGGAGACAGAACTGGAGGTGGCAGAGTTAAAGATGTTAAGATTTGCATTGGGTGTGACGAGGATGGATAGGACTAGAAATGAGGACATTAGAGGGTCAGCTCAAGTTGGATGGGTAAGATACAAAGTCAGAGAGGCGAGATTGCGTTGACATGTGCAGAGGAGAGATGCTGAGTAAATTGGGAGAAGGATTTTAAAGATAGAGCTGCCAGGTAAGAGGAAAAGAGGAAGGCCTATGGATGTGCTGAGACAGGACATGCAGGTGATGGGTGTAAAAGAGCAAGATGGAGAGGAAAGAAAGAGATGGAAGAAGATGATCCGCTGTGGCAGCCCCTAATGGGAGCAGCGGAAAGAAGAAGAAGAGTTGAATCAAGTGATAGTGATGACAATATGAATGAATTGGCCATCACATGTTGACATTGATAATGAAATTGATACTAATATATGGTACTATACAACCGCTAAGATATGCTTGCTGAATTTGTTCATGTGAAGCTTCAGCAGGGTGCAGGTAGTTGTGTGGCCAAAAGGCTGTGATCAAGTGGAAGGTCAAGAAAGCTGTTCACCTCCTAAGCACAGTTCAAAAAGCAGCAACTGCTGTTTGTGTCAGGGAAATGTGGAAGCCACTAGCAACAAGGGATGTGTTATTTACGCAGCAAGCAGCAAAAGAAATACTGTAGGAAAATACTGGCTAGAAAGAAAGGTGGAAGCTGGGAGGCCAAAACAAAACCTCTGTGAGGAGTTCATCAAGGCCTGGAGACCATCCCTAAGTCAGGAAAGCTAAGCAAGACGCTGCCTAAGCCCAAGGGCAATTTACACAAAGATGTAGGGTCCATGAGAACTTTAGCAACGACTACTTTCTGTAAACTTACGTCTGGTCCTTCATCTCCTTTACAGCCTGGTAAGCCCCTCACTCCTGGTTCGCCCTAAAAAAAAAAAAAATGAAACACACAGTAAGAGAGTTTAAAGGAGTTTCTAAAATAACAAGAGAGTGTTTCTGTAAAGCACAGAGATTAAAGTAACACTTAAGTTTCTAGCTTGAATTTGAAGTCAGGTTAAAACATGTACAACTTATAAATGTGAAAAGTAATAACAAACCCCCATGTCACTGGGACACTGATACAAACTTGTTAAGGGCAGATTTTGGACAACTGTTACAAAATTTATCTTCATGCAAAGAGCCACAGACACATAGAATAAGTGACCAACTAGTGTGGTGGATAGCAGGACTTCCAGGACCTTCAGATCTCAACTTGATGCTATTTTAGATAATGAACAGGCTTGTGTTGGGCTGCATGACCTCTTCTCATTGTGATTGTTCTAATGTCATTCCACATCACTAAATTGGCCTACGCAAATGCAAAAGTAAGCATGAGAAGGCTGGGATCTGTTATGAAATTAAATCAGACTCTATTAGCCGACGACACAGCAGGTAATTTGGAGGTTCTTTTTTCTGGACCTTCACAGTACAGAGCATGAGAGTGAACCAATCATGAGGAATAGTGTGGGATCAGTGGGCACCTACTTGGCAGAGTGGGAGAGCCTGCCCATTGGATGAGGAGACATGAAGTCTTTTCCTTCCAAGGGGCTGCCTCAGAGTTTGGGGATGCTGTCTGAAGGAGAGATGTATATATGGGCAAAGAGATGAGGGGACAGGATCATCAAGGTATTCAATTTTTGATGTCAAGCTTTAAAAACAACTATGCCTGCTTATTAATTAGAGTGTCAGATATGCTATATGTACCATGGCTCCAGGTCTGCCGTCAATCCCAGCGACTCCTTTATCTCCCTGAAAAAGACAAAAAAAAGTGAAACAACTCAGATAGGAATCAAATTTCTTGGATGCTTCTTCACATCTGACAACATAAACATTAGAAGAGCACATTATGCACTTAGGACAAAGTCATTTTGGTTAAGACAGACAGACAGACAGACAGACAGACAGACAGACAGACAGACAGACAGACAGACAGACAGACAGACAGACAGATAGATAGATAGATAGATAGATAGATAGATAGATAGATAGATAGATAGATAGATAGATAGATCTAAAAAACTTCTCCTAACTTGACTTCTGTCTCATCCCCTTATCTGTGCACCCCATAAGTGCAGAATCATCTGAGACTTTCAGAGAGTGACATGACCTGCTGTTCAATGTCTAGTTTGAGGTGTACAGAATGAAGCAAAAAGGTGACAGGCCTGTCCCTTGTGGTGCTACAATGTTACTCACAAGGAAAAAATGAGACTAATACAAATTAAAATTAACCAAGCTACCAAATCCTAAAGAGAGACAAGAATCGAAAGACAAAAAAACAGACAAAGAGGCCAAAACAAACGAAACTCGTGAAAAGCACAATAACAAAAGGTTTATTTAGGGGGTTGGTATCCACTGATCAGATAACTAAAAAAAACCCCAGCAGCCTTTCATCCCGTTGTGCCAGTTACCTACGGATCACGACCCTAGAAGCCACACCCCTAGCAACATGGAAAGTGGTGCCAACAATGGTTTTCAAAATAGTGATGACAGAAAGACCAAAAAAATAGCATTGACAATGTAGAAAATACCAAATGAATTCACACAAAACGTGATCATGACAATATGGGGCAAGAAGATAACTGTGGGTCTACGGGAAAACAGTGTGCGTAACTACCCTGACGGATTTTATGTTTTAAGAGAGGTCGTCACAAAACCTTCACATGGCAAAGCATCTGGTAAACAAGTGCAGGCTGACCTTGTGGGTGGGCAAAAGCAGAAAGAACCCAAAATTTGAAAACTGTACCACAATGCATGTCATTATTGAGACAACTCAACGTTTCTGTTTGCAGTTGTATGTAGTTACTTCTAAGCTAAACAAACAGTATATGGCACATGAAATATAACGCCACACGACCTAGAAGGAATAAAATAAGTGTTATAACATTGAAGGGTCTATAGCTGCACTAACCTTTTGTCCAGGTGCTCCCCTTGAACCCTATGAGGAAAAAAGGAAGATTAATATGGACATCTTCAAATAACAAAACTAAAGGACTACACATAGTTGTGTACTGTGGCACTGGTTATGGTGGCTGCCTCATACAGTAACTCCAGGTGACACTGGCTTCAGTGCCCAGTCTGGTTACTTTACTGTGTGAAGGTTACATGTACTCCGCATGCCCATATTTGTTTTCCCCACGGTCAGGGGTTCACAAGTCCAGTCCTGGGGTACCACCTTGGCTGCAGGCTTTCATTCCAGCCAGTTTCACAAATACTGGGTCACTCTTCTGTCCCCTCAATCTCACTGTTTAAATGCCTTTATTCTTTTCTTATTATGCATGGCATGAAATTTGCATTTAGAAGAAGTCCAGTTTTCTTTGTCATAGCTTTAATTTCTTTTACCATTTTTACTGCATTTCACCTTATTGATGTGTTTTTTTGTTCCTTAAAGTCAGTCTGTGAGGAGCAGTGCAGACACGGGTACAAGTAAGACTGCATGTTATAGCAGAGCTGCCACTTCAATTTTCTGTTTGCTTGTGTGCTAATTAGTAATAAAAGACCTAACTAAGTGGTCCCCAAGTTCTGTCTCACGGACCACTTTAACTGCAGGTGTTCATCCTGACCACCTTCTGCTTTCAGCTGGACCCCTGCCTTTATTACACAAGCTCTTATTTCCTAGTTTCTGCCTTTATTGTGTCAATCCAGAAATTACAAAATGCGTTCAGGTGTGACATGAATTTTTGTTCTTTTTCTTGCTTTATAAGATTTTGCTGTTTTCATCATTTATGCCTTTTCTAATTAATTAGCTCACAAGTGAATTTTATGCAGAAGTAGCAGCTTCTCTTTAGTACTCAGTGTCATTTTCACCCGTGTCTGTACTGCTCATCACTAATCATCAGCACTTGAATACAAGCACAGATACTGGATACCTGCTGGGCAGTAGTGGATCTACCAGTAGGGTGTTCTGGGCACGTTCTGTGATGGCAAAAAGCCTTTTCACTAATACTCCCCCATCCCGACGATAGAGTAACTGAGAGTCGAAATGGCCCTCTGACTCTTGGGGGGATGATGATGATGTGATCAAGAATCCTGCTGAAATCAAGAGTGAGAAATTTCACGCTGCTTTAAATGAGCCAGTGTCCACACACTACATTGTTAAACATATGATCAACTTTCTGAGTCACCCAGGGGCCTATGAGGGTCTTAAATCGGCTTCACTACAGGGCATTGCTGCTTGATGTACCTCCGATGGTGCATGGTCGTCTGCTGGGGGCCACCCTTCACTGATGTAACACTCCATTATTCCCGGGACATCTCAAGGTGGTAGAGCAGCAGCAGGGATGTCTCCCTACTGCCCCTTGTGGCTGACCTTAGGACTCCTGGCTGACCCACACCTAGCCCTTCTATCTAGAAGCTCCGTTGTTTCTCCACCTCTTCCAATTCCCTGATTGCCTTCCTTAGCTTTTTATTCCGATAATTCCCTGGGACATCTGCAGACACTGGGTGTGGATTTTGAAGAAGCTACTGCAAAATGACCTTCTTCTTATTTTGTGGTATGGAAACATTCTGTTTCAAAGTTTTCCAAATGGAGATTATACATCAAATAATAAAAATGCGTACCCGGATGCCAGGAGACCCTTTGTTACCCTATAAGAAAAACAAAAACACACAATTATGTAGAATGACTATAAAACAATCTCTGCTGTTCCACTGTCCCATCCTCCCACCCCTGCCAGAGGTATGACTGGTGTGCAAGTGATGAAAGACCACCCAAATAAAAATAAATATTACACTTTTCAGGCAATTTGTGTTAACGCAAGTTGGTTTACGTCAGAACAGACGTATCATGAGATGCTTAAATCCTCAACAGCATTATATAAAATTCACCGATATTAGCACCAGCGACCATGCAATGAGGTATGGCAACCAGGAGGAATATTTAGAACAAAGTTAAAGAAACAAATAGGCAAATAAATAAATGTATAGTATTGTGAAATGTGATGATAATAATAAGAAAATTACACGTATGGATAAATACATAAATGCATTATGATAAACAGTATATGTATTGTATTTCTTTTTTATTTATTTCAGGCATATGTCGCACACAACATGAAACCTGCCTGGAAATGCAGAGGTCATTTTCACCCATTAAAGCTGAGAGGCGGGCTCTAGCAAGTACTGTATTTTGATTGGTGAATTGTCAGCAGAGTGACAGCAGACACATCAGATGCAGACTGCTGATGATGAATTCTGAACTTGTTGAACTGAAGCGGACACTTTGCGCAGTAATTGTGGGCAACTCATTTCCACCACGGACGAGCACAGACACAGCCTTCAGCGTATGCCTTGCTTGTAGATAGATAGATAGATAGATAGATAGATAGATAGATAGATAGATAGATAGATAGATAGATAGATAGATAGATAGATAGATAGATAGATAGATAGATAGATAGATAGATAGATAGATAGATAGATAGATAGATACTTTATTAATCCCAAGGGGAAATTCATACTCCAACAGCAGCATACTGATACAAAAAAACCAATATTAAACAGTAATAAAAATGTAGGTAAAAACAGACAATAACTTTGAATAATGTTAACGTTTACCCCCCCCGGGTGGAATTGAACAGTTGCATAGTTTGGTGGAGGAACGATCTCCTCAGTCTGTCAGTGGAGCAGGACAGTGACAGCAGTCTGTCGCTGAAGCTGCTCCTCTGTCTGGAGATGACACTGTTTAGTGGATGCAGTGGATTCTCCATAATTGATAGGAGCCTGCTGAGTGCCCGTCACTCTGCCACGGATGTCAAACTGTCCAGCTCCATGCCAACAATAGAGCCTGCCTTCCTCACCAGTTTGTCCAGGCGTGAGGTGTCCTTCTTCTTTATGCTGCCTCCCCAGCACACCACTGCGTAGAAGAGGGCGCTCGCCACAACCATCTGATAGAACATCTACGGGATCTTATTGCAGATGTTGAAGAATGCCAGTCTTCTAAGGAAGTATAGTCAGCTATGTCCCCTCTTGCACATAGAATCGGTATTGGCAGTCCAGTCCAATTTATCATCCAGCTGCACTCCCAGGTATTTATAGGTCTGTACCCTCTGTCTCAGTCTGTACTGTTGCTCTTAGCCTTCAGAATTAGTCAGTCAGTCACTACGCCCTCGTATGTTCCAGGATCTCCTTCTCTCCTTGATTCTGTTCAATCCTGGGATGGTCCTATTTGAACATTATCTACTTACGAAGATGGAACAAGTAAATCCTGCGACAGATTGGTTTCCAGGTAAAGTCTGAGTTTCTCTGTGAGAAGGTTGGTCATTTTGTGTTGGACAGTGACATTTTTAATACAGTATTGTATATTTAAACATATATCGGTGACTCTGCAGTGAGGATAGGTCATTCAGATGTATGGGATGTGGAAGGGCTTACCTTTTCTCCTTGATGTCCAGGTGGGCCATGATCACCTTTCTTCCCCTGTAAATAAAAGAGAAAAAAGGAGATGACTTACTACCCATCACAGGGCTAAATTGCCCTCCACTGCCTAGTCATTGTGCCCCCCTAATCATCCTGTGTCTCTAATTGTCTCTCTTACCACTTCACCACCTAATAGCTAATGTGTGGTGAGTGTACTGACATAAAAATGGCTGCCGTTGCAACATTCAGGTGGGTGCTGAAGTGGCTCCCCACTCAGTATGTAAAGTGCTTTGAGTGGTGAGAAAAGCTCTATATACAGTAAATGTGAAGAATGACTATTATTATAATGAGGAGCTCTGAGGAACTGCAGAACTCTTCTGTCCATGTACTTGCAAGTGCTGTCACCTCAGGTGCTTTGTATTGTCACTTTGGATTGCACTGAGATATTCTTTTCTTCTTTTCTTTCATTTGTGGCCTTGGGCTCTGTCCTTTATTCCTCCATTTATTCCCGCTTGTATTTTCAGTACCACTCTCATCATGTGACTGCAGGCACAGACAAGATGGACAGGGGAAAAGGAGGGGCTAAGGGTGGAGCTCAATATAAGCAGTGGGAAGAGTAAAAGGGAGTCCAAAGCAGACAAATAGAGCTTTACTGGCAGAGTCCAATGCAGGAGAAAGCAGGGCGTAGGGACGAACCTGATGCAGATAGTGGGAGAGGTAAGCAGGAAGAACATTGAAGGAGAAGGAACTAAAGGTGGAGCCTACAGTGGGAGGGGCTCAGATTCACTGGACTAATTCCCTTCATAATTTTAAACTCTTCAATCAGGTCACCTCTTGACCTTCTTTTGCTTAAACTGTAAAGGTTTTTAATCTTTCCTCATAACTCATCCCCTGTAGCCCTGGAATCAGCCTAGTTGCTCTTCTCTGGACCTTTTCTTGTGCTGCTATGACCTTTTTGTAGCCTGAAGACCAAAACTGCACACAGGACTCCAGATGAGGCCTCACCAGTGTGTTATAAAGGTTGAGCAGAACCTCTTGTGACTTGTACTCCACACATCAAGTCAATATATAACCTGACATTCAGTCAGCCTTCTTAATGGCTTCTGAATACTGACGGGAAGCTGATAGCTTAGAGTCCACTACGACTCCTAAATCCTTCTCACAAGGTGTACTCTCGATTTTCCGACCGCCCATTGTGTATTCAGACCTCACATTTTTAATTCCTATGTGTAATCTTTACATTTACTGACATTACATTTCATCGTCCACAAATCTGCCCAAGCCTGCATGCTATCCAAGTCCTTCTGTGATGATATAATGGATTCCAAATTATCTGCTAATGCACCTATCTTGGTATCATCTGCAAACTTAACCAGCTTGTTACTTATACTCCTATCTAAATCATTTCTATATATTAAAAACAGCAGCGGCCCCAGCACTGACCCCTGCTGGACACCACTCTTAACATCAGCCAATCCTGATGAGGTTCCTCTCACCATCACCCTCTGCTTCCTGTGTCTGAACCAATTCTGTACCCATCTAAAAACATCACCCTGAACTCCCACTTCTTTTAGTTTGATGCCCAACCTCTCATGTGGCACCTTATCAAACGTTTTCCGAAAGTCCAGATAAATAATCTCATCTGCTCCACTCTGGTCATATCCTTTTGTTGCCTCCTCATAGAATTCCAGCATGTTAGTAAAACACAACCTCTCCCTCTTCTGAACCCATGCTGACTGTTCCTAATAACTTCTGTCCTTGCCAGGTGTTGCTCAATCTTATCCTTAGTAATTCCTTCCATTAATTTTCCTGTGATGCATGTTAAGCTTACTAGCCTATAGTTGCTTGGATCTGCCCTGTCACCCTTTTTATATAATGGGATGTTTTTGCCATTTTCCAGTCCTTCGGAATCTCTCCAGTGTGCAGTGACTTCCTAAAAATATGTGTCAAGGCTTTATATCTGTACTCACTAGCCTCCTTAAGAACTCGAGGATAAATATTATCTGGTCCTGGTGATTTGTTTGATTTCATCTTATTTAATCTGAGCAGCTCTCCTTCCTCTACAATTTCTAAATCACTCAGAACCTCCTTAGTAATCCCTGTTATCACTGGGAGGGTATCTACTTCCTCACTTCTGAAGACCTCAGAAAAATGCAAGTTTAGAGTGCCTGCTATTTCACTGTCAGTATCTTTTAATTACCCTTTACTATTCCAGATGCACTTAAGACTGTTCTTTTACCACTAAAATACTGAAAGAATCTCTTAGGGTCTTCTTCCGCCTTATCTGCTATATTCCTCTCCAGATGTCTTTTAGCCTCCCAGATATCCTTCTTAATGGTTGCCCTCATGTTCTCCTACGCTCTACGATTCACATTAGAGTTATTAGTCTTATACCTCTCATTCGTCTGTTTTTTCCTTTGCTGCTTTTTGTTTTTTAAACTCTTTATTAACCCGCTGTGGAGTATTATTTTAATTTCCTAATACTTCCAAATTTAGTTATATATCTGTTCTGCATTACATGTAAAATATTTTAAAACCTGTTCCATTGTTCCTCGACTGTCTCCAAAGCTTGTTCCAGTCTATTCTGCTTAGACTTGGCCACATCTGCTCGAAATTTGCCTTACCAAAGTTAAAAGTAACAATTTTAGTCTTTGCATCTGCACTTTTACAAAACACTGAGAATTGTACTGCATTATGGTCACATGACCCTAGTGGTTCAATCACCTCTACACCCTCAATTCTATCCTGATTATTATAAAATACTAAATGCAGACAGGCTTCACCCCGTGTTGGTACTTTAACATGCTGTGTTAAAAAACAGTCACTGATTACTTCTAAAAACTCCTGCTCTTGTGCTCCTCCTTCTGCAAAGTTATCCCAGTTAACATTTGGATAATTAAAGTCCCCCATGACTATAATACGCCCCTCTACAATGGGGTGCGCTACTCTAAACTAATACTCGTCCTAAGGCCATCCTCAGGAGAAGATCTGAGGATTACTGATAATTGCGGTGGTAAATATGAAATTGTGGGTGAGGTCATATGTTCTATAATTTCCCTATTTTAGGGTGGGACATAGGGCTCAAAAGCCTGTGTCATTTTAAACAAAGGGAGGAAGATGTTTCACGCTTACCATAGGACCGATGCCACCCGGGTGTCCTGCAGGCCCTCCTCTTCCTGGAGTTCCCTAGGGGAATATGCAAGAAATGGGCTTGGTTATTCAGAATCCTACAGTACATCTTGCTTGCTGATTCTATTCACCAATTGCAGTTTAACAGTTAAGGGTGTTTATTTTGTTTTGAGGAGTTTCTTTTCAAGTTAATAATTTATAATCACTTAATCTTTAAATGACATTGTGCAAAATACTGATGGTGGGGAAAGACAAAGTTTGCAAAGATCTTAATGTTTAGTGCACGGGCACAAAGTTTGGTATTTCTGGATGCAGGATGCAACAAGCTGTTAAACTCTACAAAACAGAAATAAATCAGTGAATCACAAATAAATAAAAAAAGAATTGTAAGGGGGTGTATTTTGGTCCAAATCCAAAGCCCGTTTCTTTCCAAATCAAGCATGGTCTAGACCTGGGTGATTCTGGAGAAGATCCAGATTATGAGATGAACAACCAGGATTTGGAGTGTAAAGCTCACGCTCAGATCAGATAGCGACGCTCTGCATCATCTTTGGGCAGTCACAGTGGCGTTAGACATGATGGACAAAACAGTAATATAGAGAATTCTGAAACACTATGACACACCCAGAAGACTGTAAGTGCAATCCAGAGCCTGTATCATCAATACAAATAGCTTATGTGTCAAGACCACCCAACCAGCTGCTATTAACATTGACAGACAGGCTATAGAAGATGTCAAACCTTGGTGGAATAGAGTGCAAGATGGGGGTGGGGTGGGGGGGGGGGAGGGGTTGTGGATGGGGAGCAAATGAAGATGTACTGTCCAGAATGACCAAAACGTGACAAACCTTCACTGCTCTGATATCAGTACGGTCAAACAGGAATCTAAGCTACTACACTAAACTGAGGGTGTTCAGCACCAAGATAAAGT
Organism: Erpetoichthys calabaricus; assembly: GCF_900747795.2. Taxonomy (NCBI): domain Eukaryota; kingdom Metazoa; phylum Chordata; class Cladistia; order Polypteriformes; family Polypteridae; genus Erpetoichthys; species Erpetoichthys calabaricus. The sequence continues at coordinate 3,083,969 of NC_041406.2, forward strand.
CCATGCTACTGTGTAAAAGTAAGCTATGGAGATAGACCAAGAACCTGGAACACAAGCTACAGACCTTTATCAGCACCTGTCTTCACCAGATCCTACACATCCAGTGGCCAGAATGGGTTTCAAACTGGACAGTAATCTATCATAAGTGTCGTTCAGAACAAAAAGTGGAGGTGGATTGAGTACACCCTTCACTAGTTGCAGGCCAGCATGACAAGTCATGCCTTGGATTGGAAGTCCCCCAAGGAAAATGAAAAAGAGTGAGTGAGACCATTCCTTATGTTGAGAAGAACCCTAGAGTCAGAGCTGAAGACAACTGGGATGACCTGGGAGAGGCAAGATGGTCAGCCCAAGAGAAACAATGACGGAGACATGTAGTCCAGGCTCTATGCTCCATTGGGAACAAAACAAATTTATGAGTGAACTAGCCGTCCCCCGCAGTTCCGCCCTCATAGTAGTGAAACAGGACAGCGAGGAGGGTCCCGCTCAGCTCCCCACTCCTGAAGTCACGCTTCGCCCTCCGCTCAGCCCACAGCCTCTGCCTCGGATTAGCACGAGTATATCATTCCTGCAAGCGCACTATGATTCTTAGTGCAATGAGAGAAGTCGCAAAATCAACCGGAATGTTCATTCAAATTAATGGAAAAAAAAACAATCTAAATCCTTTAAGTATTTCTCTCATTCGCTAGCTTAGCGAAGGCAAGATACACCCCAAGGCTGACGCGTGAGTGAGCGAACTATGATACTTAGCACGATGAGAGAAGACGCAGAATCAACTGGAATGTTCAAGCAAATTATAGAAAAAAACCCAAACTAAATCCAATAAGTAGTTCTCTGGTGAAAAGTGGACAGACAGACAGACAGACAGACAGGCATTGGATTTTTTTATATATATTATGGCGAGCGGCTGGGGGTGGTACCCAGCCGGGACGCCCAGGAGGTCCGGAGGAGGGCTTACGCCTCCTCCAGACCACGAGGGGGTGACCGCCCTGGTGGCTTTGGGGACCACAGGAACTGAGCTTTGGAAGCTCAACCCTATAGGGGCCCGTGGTCCCCAATGCCTACGGATCCCTGGCCCTCAGCACTTCCATCACACCAAGAAGTGCTGGGGGGAAGAAGACCAGGGACACCCGGAGTGCTTCTAGGTGCACAGCCGGTACTTCCGCCACACTGGGGAGTGCTGACGAAAGATTATCGGGAGGCACCTGGAGCACGTCTGGGTTATTAGAAAAGGGGCTGCCTCCCTCCATTCAGTGGCTGGAGTCGGAAGGACGAGAGACAAGGTCTTGGAGGAGAGGAGTGGAGGCGGACTTGAGAGAGAGGCATCATTGAGAAGGCCTGGACTTTGGGGGAGTTTTGGGGTTGTGTGCACTTGCTGTAAATAATAGAAAATATGAATAAACGTGTGTTGGGTGAACCATCGCTGTCCACCTGTCTGTGTCCGGGCCAGCCTCCACTATATATATATATATATATATATATATATAGAGAGAGAGAGAGAGAGAGAGAGAGAGAGAGAGAGAGAGATGAATGAATGTACATTTTTCATTGGCAATAACATCATTGCTGGTCTCATGGCTGATGTCGGTGCTGCTTATAGTGGCATCTCCCAGGTGTATTTCCATACACTCACACCACAACCCATCTCATTTTGTAGATTTGCGCCATGGTAACTGCCAATCCACAATGTCTGAATAACAACGGCCCCTAAAGGAGCTTGCCTTTAATCATCTTGATCTAAAGAACAACTTTCTCAGGTGTTTTTGTAGGGAATGGGTGCATATTGGCACAGTGAAGTATCTCCAGGTGACATCATCTGAGCTATCCACTCAACCTCACTAGTGTGCACAGCACCACAGCACACTTCACCTCATCCACAATGCAAATCCTGCCGACTACACCAAACGCATTGCTGTGGGCTAGCATAACCCAACTGAGTTTGCATAGTGCTAACTGCCTGTGGCCAGCCGTAAATCCACAATCTGTGGATTACAACTATCATCAGAAACAGTCTTCTATCAACCTGAGCTAAGGGTGAACTCCCACCTTCACCAAGGAGACACTGTTTCAGAACACCGTGAGCGCAGCTCCTCCTGGTGAGCTGAGCGCTGTCTCACACTCAACCACTTAACTGTGCGGCTCAGCCACATTACACCCTGTAACTTATTGAAGGGTCTCCACAGTCTTGTTAGCATCCGTTACAAAAAACAATAAAAAACAAATCTTGCCATTCTTCTTATTTATTTCTGGAAATGCTATTTAGATAAGAAGGGATCTTGTACAATGTTTTTTCCAACTTTAAGTTTACAGCAAGAAAATAATGCTACCCCTGGAATCCCTGATGTTTAAAACATAAATCCATCATAAGGAGATTAATCAGAAAAAGTTATTAAGATCAGAAAAATTTTAATGCAACAAAACGTAACACAACAGAGTGTCAGATTATCAGATTAGGAGTCACAGGGGGTGACAAATTACATGACTCCACACAAAATAATTTACATTTCCAGGCCTTTTTTCCACTGTTTTCACTTTTTTCTCTGCCTGAAAATATAACAGAGCTTATACTTTACCGGGGCACCAGGTTCTCCAGTTGGTCCCATAATTCCAGACTCAGCCTTTTGAAATAAAAGAAATACAAGTCATAGTCATGGCCATCTACAGATGATTTATTTTTTGATTAGACAATGGAATACCGAACATATCTAATGGGATACAAATCAAAAATCATATAAAGAACCCACACAATCCCCAACCTCTTCAACCCACTCAGAGACAAGAGAGAAAGAAAACAGGAGAAAAAAAACGAGAGAGAAGATTCACCGGACCACAACCATCAAGTCCCCTGGAAACTGAGCCATAGCTCGGTGGTGGCACTCGATAGCTTGATAATCTGGGCCACTGAAAGTTTCATTAGCATTAAATTGTAAAAGTAGGATCTCCACCTAAAGGTTAAACCTAGTTTGTTGCTATGGTGCCTAAAAAGAAAATGTTACGTCATATAAGCGAACGAGATGGTGCAGACAAATCCTAGGCTGGTAAACATGAGACAGAAGAGGAAATATCGAGACAGAAGTATTCAAAACATGAGAAGGGTGCCAAGTACATGTGGATGAAGTTGGCACTGTTACAATTCGCATTACCTTTGTTGTTGATTGTGTAAAGGAAAACTTTCTAACATTTGTGAAAATTCTTCCATAACAAGTTTCCAACTATGTTTAAGGGTCCTTGATGAACACATTTTAAAGTCACAGTCTCGATCCACTGTACAAATTCCTTTCATAATTTTAAACCCTTCAGTGGTGCCACCTCTTAATCCTCATTTGCTTAAACAGAAACATTTCAGCTCCTTCAAACTCTCCTCACTGCTCAGACCTCTTAGTCCTGAAATCAGCCCAGTTGCTCTTCTCTGGTGCTGCTTGGTCTTTTTATTCAATATAGAGACCAACATTGAGCACAGTACCACAGAGGAGAGCTCACTTGTGTGTTATATAACTTAAGCATGACTTCCCTTGACTTGTACTCTACCCATTGTGATATATAACCTAACATCCTATAGCCTTCTTGATTCCTTCTGTCTATTGTTTGACTGTAGATAATGGCTTGCAGGTCCTTCTCATAATATGCACTTTCAAGTTTCTCACCTCCTGTTGTGTATTCAGATCTAACATGTTCACTTCTCTCTATTATAATAAAAAAATATTGGGACGAGACATGACTAATCCTGCAACAAGACGTGACTTTTTTAAGAGACTTTTTGGAAGGAAGTCTCGCGAGAACGGAGACTTTTACCATGAGATTCTTTCAAGTCACACCCTACTTACAACTATTTTCAAACAAGACCACGGTCATCAGGTGCATTCCAGCATTTAACCTGGACAGACACCAATCCATTAAAGGCCTTACTTATGAACACACACAGACACACACACACTTACGAAGATCCAGTTTAGAATCACCCATTCATCTAAATATGGCAGCGAGAAACAATAAAGTCAAATGAATTAACGTGAAAATTGTCGTCCGGTTATATGGCAAATTGATTACATGCGTATCAATAGACTATGCTGAAACAGTTGGTGGTGATTGTGCGAAAGATAAAAACATCAACTTAAAATATCCCATAGAATATCTACAAGCGTTAACACCGTCTGGTCTTCCACTGGCTGAATTACTGTTGAAAGAAGGATGTATTGTAATGTTATTGTGTAATTTATGTATGAGTGATGGGCTACATCTGCTCTTCCCTCCCTGACACGCTGGATTCTCTCCAATTTGCTTACAGAGCAAACAGATCTACAGAGGATGCCATTGCGCTAACAATAAACACTGCCCTCACCCACCTGGAAAGAGGAAATACATATGTAAGAATGCTGTTCATAGATTACAACTCGGCATTCAACACCATCATCCCCTCAAAACTTGTCTTGAAGCTTGACGACCTTGGGTTGGGAACGACCATCTGCAGATGGATTTTCTCTTTCCTGACAAACAGGCCCCAGGTGGTGAGAGCCGGCAAACACACGTCCTCATCACTCATTTTAAACACAGGAGCGCCGCAGGGCTGTGTGCTTAGCCCCCTCTTGTATTCCTTGTTCACCCACGACTGTGTTGCAAAACACGGCACAAACACCATCATCGACTTTGCAGATGACACAACCATCATAGGCCTTATCACTGACAACGATGAGACGGCCTACAGAGAGGAGATGCTGGCATTGAGTAATTGGTGCCTGGATAACAACTTGTCTCTTAACGTCAGCAAAACCAAGGAGATGATCGTGGACTATCGGAAACAACAAGGCAGAGAACACCAGGCCATCTACATAAGCGGCGTAGAAGTTGAAAGGGTTAACAGCTTCAAGTTCCTCAGAGTAAACATCACCGAGGATCTCTCGTGGACCCTTCACATAGACACTGTGGTTAAGAAAGCTTGCCAGCGGCTCTACTTCCTGAGGAGGCTGAGGTTGTTTGGCATAAATGCCATCACCTCAAACTTTTACAGGAGTGTGGTCGAGAGTCTGCTGACGGGCTGCATTACCGTCTGGTATGGGAGCTGCTCTGCCAGCAGCCGGAAATCACTACAGAGAGTGGTGAAGGCAGCAGAGCACATCACGGGCAAGAGTCTTCCTGCCATTAAAGACATTTACCTCCATTGGTGCCTTGCGTAAGACAAGCAGCATCATAAAGGACCACAGCCATCCAGCACGCCAGCTGTTCTCCTTGTTACCGTCTGGCAGACGATACAGGAGTCTGGCTGCTCGGACTACAAGACTTAAGAACAGTTTTTACCACCAGGCCATTCGACTCCTCAACAGCAACACCTGAACCCTTACATACACTTACATTACATCTACATTGCACTACTCACACACAAACTGTACCTGCACACACTCTGAATACTGACTGGAACATGCATCTGCACTTTATGGAATATGCACCTGTACTTATAAAACATTATCTGTGCAATAACTGTCATTTGTACTTGCTGCTCATCCAACTCATATTGCTCTATAACTTCTTTTATACGTACACATTTTATTTTATATGGCTTGTCAATTTTTAACTTGTAGATTTTTTTTTTTTTTTTAATTATTTTTTTAGCTTTATTGGATCTAGGCTGAGTGACTTGTTTTTCTCGTCATACACATTTCATTGTATGTTGACCCTGTGTTAACCTATATATGACAAATAAACCTAAACCTAAACCTAACCTAACCTATGCAATGGAACAAGATTAGTTGTATTCAAAATTGGTCGAACAATTCTAACATGTAATGGTAATGTAGTAAATATTCCGTGGAAAACATTAGACAGCAAAGGAGATCTTGATATGCCATTCATATTAAAATGTTTACAGTTTCCCGCTAGAAGAGCTTTTGCTATGACAATTAACAAATCACAGGGACAAACATTCGAAAAAGTCAGTTTATTTATTAGAAAGAAAGAAACGATATTCACTCACGGGCAGTTATACGTTGCGTTGTCACGATGTAAATCCAAACACAGAATCAAAATTCAATGCAATCTTGTCGAAAAGTGAATTCCAAATATTGTTTTAAATGAAGTTTTAAAGTAAAAGTGAAAATATGGCATGAAAATAACAATCTCTTTAAAATGTATATCCAGTTAACCAAACCCGGAGGTTGGTAAGCGGAGCCCCCTAGTCTTACATATAATATTTTACATTTGCTTGCGTTAAATTTCACCATCCACATATTTGCCCCAAGTCTGCATGACGTCCAAGTCCTTCAGGACTTACCTGCCCTTTGCAACTAGTTCCATAACCTCTTCAGATATACAAAGCCTTGGAGCAAGTCCCACGTTGCAATGCTTCAGTGGCGAGTATGTTGATAGGTATAATTTTGGTACACCAGAGAGATATTTTTACAAATGGAGAAAGGACAATAGGAAGTTTTTTAAGAACAGGATACAGTGTGGTAACTGGTTTCTTGGAGGTAGTTGAGGAACTAAATCTTTAATGAAAAAGGCGAGGAGCAAGAGAGGAAGTCTACCATACACCACATGTCCTTAGGACGATCTCAACTGATGGTAGAAAATGAACAGAACAGAGGGATGGAAAAGGTTAAAAGTAATGAGTAGAAGAGAAAGGGCCCATCTAGTGAAAATGTACTGATGTTAACATTTTTGGGCTCATAAGTACTCAATATCGAGACCATTACAAAGTCGACTTACCTTACATTCGAAGGAGCAGCACTGTAAAACATAAAAAGACACAAGACAAGGATGCTGATCCATTATATTATGTATTTCTTTCAAATCAACAAATGACCCAGCATGGCTACACTTCCTCTACCTATGGACGATTATTTGTGCCAAAATTAAACACAATCCAATGTATTAACAACATTGCAATGCAATACATACATATGTGGTTGTGCGTTTAGTTTTGTCACATTTTTATCATGTCATACTATAACACACATCAACCAAATGTTCAATTGCTTTTCACTGCAGTACACACTTTGTATCAGTTTAAAATCCAACAGTACAGAGTTTTGCATTTTAAGTCATGTCCATAGATCACGCATCATACCTAAAAGCAACGCAAACATATTGCTTTTCACTTAGCGGCTGCTCTGTGCGGATTTCACTTTGTTTCAAGACCACACATTGATCAGGCCAAAACTGAACATAATCAAAAGGTGTGGTAAAAGGCATCAACAAATGAACTCTAAACTTTAACGAGATTATTTTGCATGATAATTGATGTGATGGCTTTTATATGTGTTGTGTTTATTTGTTTTTTCAACATACTGTACGTCAGCTGGCATATTTTGATGTATGGTCTATTTAACCGCATTGCTGTCAACAGGCTAGGAATGCGATGTAATTACGGTCAAAACCGAGTCACACTCTTCGTTGATATGTAATTATACGCTTTACTGTGTTAAGAGGACAGTATTCTACTACCATCTAGTGGATGAAATAACTTCTTCTTCTTCTTTTGGCTGCTCCCGTTAGGGGTTGCCACAGCGGATCATCTTCTTTCATATCTTTCTGTCCTCTGTATCTTGTTCTGTCACCCCCATCACCTGCATGTCCCCTCTCACCACATCCATAAACCTTCGCTTAGGCCTTCCTCTTTTCCTCTTCCCTGGCAGCTCTATCCTTAGCATCCTTCTCCCAATATACCCAGCATCTCTCCTCTGTACATGTCCAAACCAACGCAATCTCGCCTCTCTGACTTTGTCTCCCAACCGTCCAACTTGAGCTGATCCTCTAATGTCCTCATTTCTAATCCTGTCCATCCTCGTCACACCCAATGCAAATCTTAACATCTTTAACTCTGCCACCTCCAGCTCCGTCTCCTGTGCCACCGTCTCCAACCCATATAACATAGCTGGTCTCAATACCGTCCTGTAGACCTTCCCTTTCACTCTTGCTGATACCCGTCTGTCACAAATTACTCCTGACACACTTCTCCACCCATTCCACCCTGCCTGCACTCTCTTCTTCAACTCTCTTCCACAATCCCTATTACTCTGTACTGTTGATCCCAAGTATTTAAACTCATCCACCTTCGCTAACTCTACTCCCTGCATCCTCACCATTCCACTGACCTCCCTCCCATTCACACACATGTATTCTGTTGTGGTGGTCCTACTGACCTTCATTCTTCTCCTCTCATATCTCCACCTCTCCAGGGTCTCCTCAACCTGCTCCCTATTATCGCTACAGATCACAATGTCATCAGCAAACATCATAGTCCACGGGGACTCCTGTCTAATCTCATCTGTCAACCTGTCCATCACCACTGCAAATAAGAAAGGGCTCAGAGCTGATCCCTGATGTAATCTCACCTCCGTCACTGCTACTGCAGACCTCACCACTGTCACACTTCCCTCGTACATATCCTGTACAACTCTTACGTACTTCTCTGCCACTCCTGACGTCCTCATACAATACCACAGCTCCTCTCTAGTCACCCTGTCATATGCTTTCTCCAAGTCCACAAAGACGCAATGCAACTCCTTCTGGGCTTCTCTCTACTTCTCCATCAACATCCTCAGAGCAAACATCACATTTGTGGTGCTTTTTCTTGGCATGAAAACACACTGCTGCTCACTAATCATCACCTCACTTCTTAACCTAGCTTCCACTACTCTTTCCCATAACTTCATGCTGTGGCTCATCAATTTTATCCCCCTGTAGTTACTGCAGTCCTGCACACCTCCCTTTTTCTTAAATATCGGCACCAGTACACTTCTTCTCCACTCCTCAGGCATCCTCTCACTTTCCAAGATTCCATTAAACAATCTGGTTACAAACTCCACTGCCATCTCTCCTAAACACCTCCATGCTTTCACAAGTATGTCATCTGGACCAACAGCCTTTACATTTTTCATCCTCTTCATCGCTGTCCTTATTTCCTCCTTGCTAATCTGTTGCACTTCCTGATTCACTATCTCCACATCATCCAACCTCTTCTCTCTCTCGTTCTCTTAATTCATCAGCCTCTCAAAGTACTCTTTCCATCTGCTCAACACACTCTCCTCGCTTGCATGATGTTACACATCTTTCCCAGCTCAGTCCCTCTGTCTAGCCATTCGGTCTTTTTCTCCCTCCTTAGTGTCCAACCTCTCATACAACTCATCATACTCCTTTTCTTTAGCCTTCGCCATCTCTCTCGTCACATTGCGCCTTATCTCCTTGTACTCTTGCCTACTTTCTGCATCTCTCTGTCTATCCCACTTTTTCTTCGCCATCCTCTTCCACTGTATACTCTCCTGTATTTCCTTATTCCACCACCAGATTTCCTTTTCCTCCTTTCTCTTTCCAGATGTCACGCCAAGCACCCTTCTTGCTGTCATCCTTACTACATCTGCTGTAGTTTCCCAGCTGTCTGGTAATTCTTCACTGTCATCCAGTGCCTGTCTCACCTCCTCCCTAAACTCAACCTTGTAGTCTTCCTTTTTCAACTTCCACCATTTGATCCTTGGCTCTGCCCTCACTCTCTTCCTCTTCTTGATCTCCAACGTCATCCTACAGACCACCATCCTATGCTGCTTAACTACACTTTCCCCTGTCACCACTTTGCAGTCTTCAATCTCCTTCAGATTGACTCTTCTGCATAGGATGTAATCTACCTGTGTGCATCTTCCTCCACTCTTGTACGTCACCCTATGTTCCTCCCTCTTCTTAAAAATACATATTCACCACAGCCATGTCCATCCTTTTGGCAAAATCCACTATCCTCTGACCTTCTTCATTCCTCTCCTTGACACCATAGCTACCCATCACCCCCTCATCTCCACTGTTCCCTTCACCAACATGTCCATTGAAATCCGCTCCAATCACCACTTTCTGTCCCTTGGGTACACAGTTCATCACTTCTAAATCTTCTTTCTCACCCATTGCACACCCAACTTACAGTGCATAAGCACTAACAACATTCATCATCACATCTTCAATTTCCAGCTTCATAATCATTACTCTGTCTGACACTCTTTCACCTCTTGACATGCTGCTCCTTTAGAATAACTCCTACCCCATTTCTCCTCTCATCCACACCATGATAGAACAATTTGAATCCCCCTCTGATCCACCTGGCCTTACTCCCCTTCCATTTAGTCTCTTCACACACAATATATCAACCTTCCTTCTCTCCATCATGTCTGCTAACTCTCTCCCCTTACCAGTCATACTGCCAACATTCAAAGTTCCTACCCTCAGTTCCACTCTCTTTACTTTCCTCCTCTCCTCCTGCCTCCGGACACATCTCCCCCCTCTTCTTCTCCTTCTTCTTCTTTGGCCAACAGTAGCCCAATTTCCGCCAGCACCCTATTGGCTAACAGTACTAGTGGCGGTCATTGTTAACCCGGGGCTCGACCGATCTGGTATGGAAATCTGTATTGTTGTCCGCATATTGATTTGGCAAAAATTTACACCAGATGAAATAACATCATGCTGCAAAACAATAGGAACATTTCTACGCTTTCTGCCAATTTATGGTAATGCTAAGATAACTCATCAATATTCATGATTGGGGTGGAGCCTTCAATGACAAACACTATGGTGTGTAAACGAGAAGCTGTAAATGGCAGCTTTAAAACAAACTGAAACTGAGCCATTAGTTGAATCAAGCGATGGTGATGACGATGTGAATTGATTATCACAATTGGTCATCAATCAGATACGACCAAACCGCTGTGATATGCCTGGTGAATTCAGTCAAGTGAAGCTTCAGTGTGGCGCAGGTAGATGTATGGCAAAACGGTTACGATGAAGTGCAAGGACCAGAAAGCCCTCTAAGCACTGCTCACAATGCAGAAGTTGTCAATGTTCATGTCAGGGGAAATGTGGCCACTATGTCACTAAGCCTGGCACTGTGGTAGCCTACAATGACACAAGGGGTGCATCTATCATGTAGATCAGGGACTGACATTCTACCCTCTCATGTACAAGCAACAATAAAAATAGAAGAAAAGTGCACAAAAAAAAAAACACGCGTCTACTGTCCCGATTGTGATATCAGGCTGGACGCTGGTGACAGCTTTCCAAACATGTCACCAGGACGCATACTAAATCTGCATCAGTACAGAAGAGGACACTCAAAAGACCCTTACTACTGTATTTATGTTAAACATAATAATACTTTTTCTTTTTGAAAAAAATTCAGTTGTTCTTTAAGGAGCTTAAATGAGATAAATATGAACCAAGTATAACTGAGAGAGCTTGAGATGATATAATTATTTTGACCACTTATATATTTAGGTCAGTTTAGTAAGCTGCTTTGTATATTTAGGAAGTAATTACAATATGATTCTGGTAAAGTTCATTGTTTTAAAGTCCAATAAAGATAAGAATAAAACTTACCGATGACTCATTGTCTTTATACTTGAAGGAGAAAAAATAAAAAGAAGAAAGCAGGTTCAGATACATGAAGATGGCTGGAATTTTGGGCTATGAATTTCAGCCATTTATTATACAAAGGCTTACAATGGTGGAAATGATGCTGTTGATGGTGCCCCTCATGACCGCCGGGTCTTCGCTCGTTGCTGACAGATTGTACCTGTAGCGAGTGTCTGTGGCTATGACGCCCATTCTCTCCTCCTGTAAAATAGAGTAGTGTGCGTGATCAGGATTTAGAAACCTCCTGAGTGACAATCCTAATAAAATGACAGAAGTGCTCACAGGAAGCCATCCATTCATCATTACACCTCTAGTTATGGAAAATGGGACATCTGGCAGAGGGCAGGAACCAACCCTGGGTGGGACACCTTTGTGTCACAGGTCACATTCATGGCCAGGAGATGAACAGGAGTATAAACCCACACAAATGCAGGGAGAACATGCAGACTTCACACAAACGGGTCTGAATCCAGGACTCTGGTGTCGCCATTCTCAAACTTAGACACTGGTGCTATGCAACGTCATCTGCTTTAACTCTGTGCGTCTTCTGACAGTCCCCTCACTGTCGCAACCTGGAGCCACAAGTGGATGACATTGCCCTCTTCTACTGCTCATTCCCTCCAATTTTAGAAACTCCTCCTAACTCACTGAATAAATGTCTCATACATGTGGCTACTAAGTTATGCAAGCCAAGGCCATGTTGCACTTTAGGACAAATAAATGTAAATATTTCCTAAGTGATACATTTATTGAATATATGAAACTAGCTGTCCCCCGCAGCTCCGCCCGCGTAGTAGTGAAACAGGACAGTACGGAAGGTCCCACCCAGCTCCCCACTCCTGACATCATGCCTCCCACTCCCCTTGGCCCGCAGCCTCTGTCTGGGATTAGCACGAATATATCATTCATGTAAGGAAACTATGATACTTAGCACGAGGATCAAAGTCGCAAAATCATTCGGAATGTTCAAGCAAGTTTTACAAAAAAACCTGATCTAAATCCATTAAGTAGTTCTCCCATGAAAAGCGGACAGACATACAGACAGACATTGGATTTTATATATACAGGGATCATGCACTGAAAATCTAAGTAATCAACATAGACCTCAGTGTTAAAGTTTGTAGTGCTGCATCTATTGGAATGTATTTTGTAATGCATGCAGTAATAAAATCCATTGTATTTGCCATTCCAACAGATGGCACATTACAAACATTTGTAGTAATAAAATTCATTACTAAAAATGTTTGTGATGCACCATCCATTGGAATGACATGACCGGCACGCAGATACACAGACACTTAGCCTTTTATTAAGGTGGATATTCAGTGTATGTTAGGCATGAGACAAAATAGTGCTGCATTAAATTTTGTGCAAAATATGACATTTTCTTCAGTATTGGATGACATTACCATGTGACTGAAATAAAACACAAAGGAAATCGAAAACGTCACAGCAGATTTCAAAATCTCATTGGAAGACTAGGATATAAATGGAGTGCAATTTGTGAGAACCGCTACTCGCGGCCTGCAAAATGATTTGAAGGTGAAAATCGTCACCACACACCATAGACGTCACCGTACGTGGAAGTGGGCTTGGATTGTAGGATAAGTGTTCCACACATGCCCTTAATTGAGTGAGTCGCATCCTCAGACAAGTATGGCAAAACATCATTTAATGAATGCAACACGACATCCACAGGCTTGCTTTTAAATTGAACTATGTTGGAATTGGTGAAGCACAAACTTATCACTGTACTGGAACAGTCCTCGTGATGTCCTCAGACTCAACTGGGACCAGCCAGCTGTGCTTACTGCAGCTCTCACGAATCACAGATATGAGAACGAGTGCTCGAGAAGTCAATACGTTGACATTTCACTCGTACAGATTCAGAAACAGGGTAAGATGACAGCAAAGGAGGAGCTCTAACAGCAGTGGACCATGCACTGCTCTCAGTCCTCCAGCACAGCGAAGAAAGAAGGCAGCCACATGTAGAACACTTGCTTTTCTGGCCAGACGATATTCTGACGCTGCTATGTCTGCAGCCAGAGAGTGCGGAGGGCACTGTCATAGTAGAGAGGTCTCAGTTTCATTCAGGGTGTTGACATGCTCATTTTTCTCCATCACAAAAGTTCTTTGCAGATTATAGAAAATTTACATTTACGGATCAATGCATTCGCATCCAAGTTAAAGCAAAATGTGTTTTATTAGGTAGCTGGAGGTCACGTAAGAGTTAATTACTAAAAGCATATGCCTGCATTTTTATTTCTTTAAGTAACTGAAAAACCACCAATGCCTGTCAGCATAAGGCTGCTTGCTTTTACATGCAGTGGCCTGGCCTTGTTTTTACCCGCTTCCTTAAAATTAAACAGTATGAGGTCATGAAAAGTCAAGGATAGTATGTACTGTGAGAAGACTAAGCAAGCCATAGTTTCAGAAATGCAGCTTCTAAAACGTCACTCTTGAGAGATGCGTATACACCAAGTAACCATTCATTTGAGCAGCCCAGTATCTCATAGGTGGGCCCTCCTGTTTTTCAGCTTAAATGGTGACAACTGATCATTGAATATAGTTCGGACACCTGCACAAGGTATGAAGTAATGATGGCTAAATTTGGTCAAGTGATGGACATTAGGTAATGGTGGGAAGAGCCAGAACAGGGGTGTCCAGCTCTGGTCCTGGTGGGCCGCAGTGGCTGCAGGGTTTCATTCTAACCTTCTTCTTAATTAGTGAGCCGTATTTGCTGCTGATTAACTTGTCCTGCCTTAGTTTTAAATGACATGACTCAGACCCCCGAGTTGTTTCTTTTACCTTAATGAGCAGCCAAACAATAATGAGACACAAAACAAGCTGCCACATGACCTGTCTCACCTGAAAATAAAGAAAGGTGACGGTCTCGGTCATGGTGGTCAGCTCAGGTCACCAACACATCTTGACGGTGGTCTTACAGGAAATCAACAGTCTGCTGTGGCAGAAGGAGAGCAGCAACAAGTCCTGATATTCAATAACGGCTTTAATTAACAGCAAAAATCGGCTTCTCATTAAGAAACTGGTTGGCATGAAATTGGCTGGAGTTTGACGTTCCAGTTTAGCTGGTCATCTGTCGGCTCGTTTCACGTCTCATTTCTGTTTGGCTGCCATTTAATGAAGAAACGAATCAATTCAGAGGACTGAAGAATGAGGGCTATTAAAATGAAGGGAAAAGGAGTGAATTAGCAGTGAAAAGGGTTAGAATGAAAAGATGTAGCCACTGTGGCCCACCAGGACCAGAGTTGGGGACCCCTGAGCTAGAAGGTGGAGAGTATTTTGCATAGATGATAAAGAATGTAATACAGTATAAATCAAGGCACTACCTTTCATTTCTTTTGTTTTTCCAATTAGAGCACAGACAGGTGAAGTGACTTGCTCAAGATCACATAATGTCAGTAGCAGGATTTAAACCCACAATCTCATGGTTTGAAGACCAAACCCTTAACCGCTACACCATACTTTGTACTTTTCTATGTTAATCTCCATTTCCAAAGCGTTTGCCCAGTTCTCAAGCATTTCCAGGTCTTTCTGGATTGTTTTTGCTGCCTCCTCAATGCCATTGCTCCAAAAAATATATACCGCCTCCCGTGATGACCATCCTGGCCTTTAGTCTCTTTTTCACTTTAGTGTCCACAGAATATTTACTTCCAGGGCACACTTTAAGTCTGTAAACACACTGCCCCCTGGTGGTTGCTTAGAGTGGCTCGCTGGTTACCAATATGGGCTCCTCTTTTTAAGACCATCTCCATCCCATACCCCCTTTTGCCCCTGTCATCTCTTTGCTAGGCCGACAAGTTGTCAGAGTAAGTACAGAAAAGGTAAAATTTATAATGTTTTGTGCTGAAAGTAAATGACATTTTTTAATACAAGGTTCATTACAATGCTTGAAAAAAATATAAAAAAATTAAAGTAAATGAGAAAAAAGTCCATACCAGGTGATCTGGAGTGATGGCCACTGCAAATATTTTAATGTCCAGTCCCTTGGCTTCGGTGACGGCGTGGCTGACTCCTCCGCAGGGCTCTTTGTAGCCATCGATAGGATATCCGTCTGTCACAACCACCATGTACTTGTTTCCATCGAAGGGAACGCTTCTGTGTGAGAAAATGGAGATTGGACTTGACTGAGAGGACAGCCAGACAGTAGATGAACTAAGATGGACTCGTCAAGGGGGGTGCTGCCCGAATTTTCATAAGTGGCACTGGGAGCTGTGGGGTCTAGCTTGCACATAAAAGCCTGGTTTTGAGTTTTTATGAGCCAGCAGTCAGCACCAGGACTTGAACTCAAGGGCTCTGCATGACAGAACAAGCCAGTGGCTTGACCAATCAGCTTTCTCTTTGTCTCTTTCAGTTCCTTGTTTACAATATAAACCCTCCGGACTCCTTGCTTACTGCAACTTACTGCAGCTCTGTCTTGTGCCTGTTGTGAGATGCAGTCTTCAACATGGGCGAGAAGTGTGTGAGACTACTGTGATGAGACTCATTGGGGTCTGTGGCAGTATGTTGTTTTTAAATGAAGCTCAGTGGGTGTGGGTGGCGCGGTAGCGTAGTCGTGTGTCCCTAAGGTGTTCAATGGTGAAACTGGATAACTGCGTTTACATGCAGATATGATTAGTTTGGGCACATTCCCCATTGCCTCTCCATGAGGTTAGATCAGGAGGTTGGAGAAAGCATTGTGAATACAAAACAACATGATGGAAGGAAGGCAGAGCGGTCAGTGGCACCATGGTGGAGCAAGAGGTACTGCACTTCAGGGATGTGTCGCTCCCGCTGCACATTCCGGAAGAACGGGAGTGATCAAATGTGTAATGGATGGCACGCATGCGTGGAACAAGAACCCTTATTCATCCAGGAGGCCAGTAGAATGGAAGGATGGGGGCAGACTACGAGTTGTGAATGCTTTCTCCCCGGATACACTAGATGGCAGTGTCACCAGACTTATGAACCCATTCAAATAACCACAGGGCATGCTGGGAAATGGAGTCCAGGGATGCAGCCCTTTTTGGTTTCATGGGTGCTGCCAGGGGCTGTTGTGAGGACTTCAGCATGATCTGGAAGTACGTCCAATGGACGATGTCCTAATACCAGAAGTACTCCTGAGTCGCCAGGCAAGCTGGAGTCGGGTGGAAGAAGGACGAAGATCGGCTGGTAGGAGTGGAGGAAGAAAGAGAGAGGAAGAGACTGAAGAGAAGGTTACTGAGATTGTGCATTCATTACAAAGAAGTCTTTGTTAAAATAAAGAATTATAATAACACCTGACATTTGAACCCAGCTTGAAAAGGATGCACAGAAGCTTGTGGGTTTAATGAATGGATCCTGTCTGTGATGTTACCCTTGACATTTTTAACCTTTAACCTTGGAACCAGTTTTTAATAATGACTATTTTCAGCTTTCTTTATTATGAGGAAGACTTGCACTGCACTTTCTTATTTGAACCCCTTGTTTGAATTTGAAAATAAAAGCACATGTGCACTTTTCACCCATCTCTTGCTTGTTATATGTCCTCATCACCCGGCTCATCTCGGACATGACATTGATGGTCTCGGGTTCAAGGGAGTATGGCAGACTGTCACACCTACAAAAAGACCCCTTCACTGACCAGCCCAGATAAGGACTTATCTGATGATTGTCAGCCTAGGTGGGGTTCAAATTCTGTTTTTTTGTATTTCCTGCTTAACCGTGTTTCCTTTGTTTATTTCAATATTATTTTTGTTTATGTTTTGCACTATTCTTTGCTTTTTATGTATCCACATTCATGTCCTTGTTATATGCCTCATGTTTTCTGGGTGGCCTCTCAAGATACAGGTCCACTTGGTAATCACCGCAACACACAGTCCCCTACGGTTCATTCTAAGGCACTTGGGAGTGCCGAGTTCTTGGATTTGTGATTATTTCTTCCGCATTACTGGATTTTTGACGCCCATCCCCAACTCTGCATTTTCAACTATTCTTTGGATTTGTGATTTGGACTTGGTCACCTGGGGACTGCCTTTGCCTTTCCAGGCAATCACTTTTTTCCTTTTGTGCTCCATGGAGTTTCATGTCTCTTATACATCCTGTGAGAAAGAGACTTAACCACGCCCGGGGCCGGAAATAAAGGACAAAGAGTAGATGACAAAGTAGAACGTCGTAAAGAATTCAAAAACGTTGGCGCGATACACATGCACAGCAGGTTAGAGATAATGGATGTAAGAAAATTCCAAAGTTTCTAAAAAAGGATAGGAAAGATCGCATGAGCGCAAACAGAAATTATTACTTGGTGAAATAATGGAACAGTGAAAAAAGATCGAATATATTGTTCGGATTTAAATTTTAAGTCGGAGACTTGTAGATCATCTAATTCATGTTGCCAGCGAGAATTAAAAGATTTCAAAAACGTTGAAGCAGTATGAAGTCCCGTGAGACGGAGACGTTAACATGAGATTCTTTCAAGTCACGCCCTACTTACAACTATTTTCAAACAAGACCACCATCATCTAACCTCTCAGTCGTGTGAATGCTTTTGGCAGACACACTTCCTGTGCTCTCAGCTCTTATAAATTTTATCAGGACAATAATTTTATATGATCTAGATGACGCATCAACGACTAAGCGAAGAAGAAAGAGCATGGACAAACATTTGAAAAAGTCGGTTTATTTATTAGAAAGAAAGAAACGATATTCACTCACAGGCAGCTATATGTTGCATTGTCACAATGTATATCCAAACACGGAATCAAAATTCAATGCGATCTTGACGAAAAGTTAATTCCAAATATTGTTTTTTACTAAAGTTTGAAAGTAAAAGTGAAAATAATGCATATGTAACAATTCACATGAAAATAACAATCTCTTTAAATTGTATATCCGGTTAACCAAACCTTGGGGTGGGTGAGCGAAGTGCACAGGGGGCAGAGCCCCTTAGCTGTTAGAGAACATTTTTGGAAAAATACAGTGCATCCGGAAAGTATTCACAGCGCTTCATCACTTTTTCCACATTTTGTTATGTTACAGCTTTATTCCAAAATGGATTAAATTAATTTTTTTCCTCAGAATTCTACGCACAACACCCCATAATGACAACATGAAAAAAGTTTACTTGAGGTTTTTGCAAATTTATTAAAAATAAAAAAACTGAGAAAGCACATGTACATAAGTATTCACAGCCTGGTAGACACGATGTTATCACCCAACACACGTTTACTAATCATATTTACACTATGTACAATGTACAGTGCACAGTCCCAGTGCCTCGGCACCAATCACCCCTTAAGTCCTGGCCACAACACAATGCCTTCTCCAAGTCTCTGGTCAGCCTCCACTCCTCTCCACCAAGCTTCGTCCTTCTTCCTCCTGACTCTTGCCCCTGACTGGAGGGAGGCGGCCCCTTTTATACACACCCGGATGTACTCCAGGTACTCTCCGGCAATCTTCCACCGGCACTCCCCAGTGTGGCGGAAGTGTCGGCTGTGTACCCGGAAGCACTCCGGGTGTCCCTTCTTCTCTTCCCCCCAGCACTTCCGGGTGTGGCGGAAGCACTGTGGTCCAGGGTCCCCAAGGCATCAGGGCACCCCCTGGTGGTGGCCACGGGCCCCTACAGGGTAGAGCTTCCAAGCTCTGTACCCGTGGCCCCCAATACAACCAGAGCAGACGCCCCCTTGCATTCTGGAGGAGGAATGAGCCCTCCTCCTGTCCTCCTGGGCGTCCTGGCCGGGCGTGGATGCCCGCCGGGCACCACACAGCCCCAGAAATGTGAAGCTGGATATAAACGCTAAACACACTTCAATAGTTTCAAAAACATATGACAGTCCTATCAAGAGAGGGGATTACTGTTAACCTCTGGCTTGAATAGACAAGTCCAAAAAAAGAATTCTTATAAAATTAGAGTTTATTACAGCAAAAAGAATCCAGGTACCAAGAATCCATCTTACTGCCACATCAGTTCCTGTTCTGGCTGCCCTGATTCCACCTCTTCCTGTTTTCCACCATATTTAAGACCAGTATAACCCTGTTAGTCAGTTCTGTTGTGAACTCCACTTATGTTAACCGTATTTCTTTTACTTCTGCTGACTTTTCATTATACAGAGTGGCCATCCCCAAACCTTTCTCTGTCTGCTGATTATTTTTTACCACAACATCTATTATGACCACGAGGTTACTTGTGCCAATCAAAGCACTCTGTTACCACTTAATCGTTCAGCGGACTCTCCTGGCCATTTGGTCCAATCTCCATGATGGCTTTCTCACTGCCCTCTAGTGGTTCCTTGCCCACACCAACACTAATGTGGAATTCATGCTGAGAAATGACCACTGGCCAGAAGTGGTCCACCATCTCTTTGACTTTGACAAAGTGGTCCTTGGTCTGAGAAGCTCTGTCTTATAGGCAATCCATCATGTCAAATATCCCACAATCCTAGTTTTATTTCCCTATAATTCATTGTGTTTATCACCAAGCAGCTGTTCCTCCAAAAGAATCTTAATGCGCTGTTTATACATTGAGCTGGAGGACATCCATACCTGTGGGGGTTTAAAGGGTCTGATTGCTAAGGCTGTAAACGTCGAGCTGCGTGAAACCGAGAGTGGCCGTTCATCGTTTTGTTACTTTTGCTAATATTGTCAGGCTGCCATCATTTATTCTGATATATTGCAGACTGTACTGTTTTCTTGATTGCATGATTTTGACGACGTTGCCAGGCTCGGGAGGGGCCCCGCTGTCCTGAAGTGGATTGGGTGGGCTGGAGAAAAATTTGTGATTGTAAGTAAAAAGAGAGGTTGATGTGGAGGTTAGTGCAGCTCTAAGGACTCGAGTTCAATGTATGACCCATTGACTGTTCCAGTTACATCCTAAACGCAGGCTTGTTAATTTAATGGGTCACCTTATTGACTTTCTGGTCACTGGGGGGCATCACAGAGCCATAAACCCCAGATACAACTGACCACAAGTCAAGTTCTGGGTTTAAAAGACCTGTCATTTTAACAAAACATATTATGACAACCAGGTTTCTTCCACAAAAGCACAATTCTTTTTACTTTCCTTATTGAGAGATAGATATATGATAAGTAGATTGATGAAAGCCACTATGTGATAGATAGATAGATAGATAGATAGATAGATAGATAGATAGATAGATAGATAGATAGATAGATAGATAGATAGATAGATAGATAGATAGATAGATAGATAGATAGATAGATAGATAGATAGATAGATAGATAGATAGATAGATAGATAGATAGATAGATAGATAGATAGATAGATAGACAGTGTAATAAGGCGCTATATAGCGCCTGACCCGGCACAGACTGATGCAGAGGCACGTGTAAAATCAGCAGACGTTTTAATTTTTTCTTCAGCCATGGGGCACGCCTTCCTCGTGTCCCACAGGCCCAACACAGTCCCAAAAGCACTTAGCCAACACACAAACACTTTTTCTCTCCACCTTGGCACCACCACTCCTCCCAGGCAACCTTGTCATCTTCCTCCCAATTCTGGCTGTCGAGTGGTGGAAGCTGACCCCTTTTATAGCCCACCAGTGGGTGCTCCAGGTGCTTGATCACCTGTTGCTAATTGCACTTCCGGGCGGAGCTGTAGAGGTGTCCAGGCTGACTCCGGGATCCATGTAGCACCCCCTGGCGGCCACCCCAGATCCCCACAGGGTTGTGGAGAACTCCATCTCCCATGGAGCCCTGCGGGAAACTGAGGCACCATCGTCACCCAGGGAGGCTGCCACCAAGCGTCCCGGGGAAGGTAGTGAGGGGCCCATGGTTGCTCCCCCGGAACATATACAGCAGGGGCATCCCGGCCAGGTATGGGACCTGGCCGCCCATCACAATAGATAGATAGATAGATAGATAGATAGATAGATAGATAGATAGATAGATAGATAGATAGATAGATAGATAGATAGATAGATAGATAGATAGATAGATAGATAGATAGATAGATAGATAGATGAAAGGCACTCTATAATGGATAGATAGATCTTTATTTGGGCCCATGGGGAAATCTATCAATCCTCCTATATCAGGGGTGGGCAATGTCGGTCCTGGAGAGCCACAGTGGCTACAGGATTTGATTCCAACCCAATTGCTTAATTAGTAACCAATCCTTGCCGATCTCAGACCTTATTTTATTTTATGGCCTGTCACACTGTCCATGTGCCATGAAAGGTTCGTATATCATAGATTTTTTTTCCTTGCCAAGGATCTCATCCAAATGATTTGAAGCCTAAAACGGGTCATTTTCAGTCTGTCCCAATTTTCAATTAAATGTTTTAATTAAATCAAACAATGTATGACGAACACACACAGATGGAAATGGAAACATCTTATTGCTAATAAGGAGCCATTAAAATGGTGAATGCAGCTGATTAAGATAGATAGATAGATAGATTAAGACAGAAATAAGCAATTAAGGGAAGGGAACTTTAACAAGTGAGACCACTACAATGAAGCATCAAAATGTCACTTGAGCAGTAAGTGCTTCATCAACAATAATTGACTTCTCATTAAGAAAATGGGTTGGAACAAAAACCTGCAGCCACTGCGGCCCGACATTGCCCACCCCTGCCCTATATTATAGGTTAATGGGCATCTCAAGTGTGCCTTCTAATGGACTGGCGCCACCTGTCCAGGGTTGTTTCTTCTCTTGTCCCTAATGCTGTCAGGATATACTGTGGCACCTGTAGTCCCAAATTACATTAAGAGACTTAAGAGATTACTTGGCTAAGAGAAAGGTCGATGTGGTGGCACAATAGTTAGGGGTTGCTGTCTCATACACTTACAGACTAGAATTCAATATGCAGTCCATTCACTATCCAGGTTGTGTCATAAACACGTCTATTACGTTAATGGGTGACTCCATATTATAAATGAGCGTGTCCTCTGGCTCATTCCTCTTGATGCTGTTTGGAGAGGCTCCAGTTCCTCCAATCCTGAGCTGGATGTAGTGTGTCACCGAATGCTGGGCTATGTTAATTACGGTGGTAAGGAATACTTCCTCACAGCTCTGAGAACCCGAGTTCAATTTGTGCGTCATTCACTATTTCAGAGACGTTCTAAAGACATGAATTTCAAGTTAATGGGAGACCTCATATAATAACCTTATTAACTATCTATATATATAATTCACTAAGTCCATGGCAAGCAAGACGCACGCAAGAACGAGCCCCGCCCACCAACAATTCACTAAGCAGCCGACCATGGCACCTGCACTACAGAGCCAACAATTCGCAAGAGAGCGAAAGCATTTGCCAAGAATGCTTTCATTAATCAAGAACGAAAGTCGGAGGTTCGAAGAAGATCACATACCATCATAGTTCTGACCATAAACGATGCCGACTGGCGATCCGGCGGCGTTATTCCCATGACCCGCCGGGCAGCCATTACTCCCACTGGCATTCTTCCGCATAAAGTCAAACTTAAAATTGGTTCAGTCATCATGCTTCTCAGAAACCTCATGCCAGGAAGAAGTCTCTGTAAAGGCACTAGACTGACTGTTACCAGCATTCACCGCAATGTACTGGAGTGTAAAACAATCGCAGCTGCTACCTCACAAACTGTCCTTATTCCCTGGATTTCCCTGACCCCATCAGATTCAAATTTGCCTTTTACTTTTACACGCAGACAATTTCCTGTTAGATTGGCCTTTGCAATGACAATTAATAAGGCGCAGGGACAAACTTTCAAAAAGATATGCCTGTATCTGCCAAAACCAGTTTTCAGTCACGGACAATTGCATGTTGCTCTCTCCAGAGTTCCATCTTTTCATTCACTTACAGCACACAGGCGCGCACGCAAGAGAGACACACACATACAGGCGCGCACGAGAGACACACACAGGCGCAAGCGCGAGAGAGAGGCACACATACAAACAGGCGCGAGAGAGAGAGAGAATCCCTGACCCCATCAGATTCAAATTTGCCTTTTACGTTTACACGCAGACAATTTCCTGTTAGATTGGCCTTTGCAATGACAATTAATAAGGCACAGGGACAAACTTTCAAAACGATATGCCTGTATCTGCCAAACCCAGTTTTCAGTCACGGACAATTGTATGTTGCTCTCTCCAGAGTTCCATCTTTTCATTCAATTATAGTCGTATCCTTAAACCCACCCACTTTTGGACAACTGTGTCTTTCAGGAAGTGTTCACCCATCAATACATAATTATTAGGCGTATGCTACGCCGCGGGTACTAGTCCTCTATATTACAGGTTAGTGGACACTCTGTATTATAAGTAAGTAAGCCCTATGATGGACTGGCATCCCATCCAGGATTGGTTCCTCTCTTACTCCCGATGCTGGTGGGATAGAGTTCGGCCCCCCAACAAAGAATTTGGTTAAACAGGCTAATAGAAAGGGTGGAATGGTGGCATGCCGTGAAGATCAATCTGCGAGATGACAGCTTCATGTGAATAGATTATCAGAAGAAAGATCTGCCATTGCCGTAACGGAAACAGAAATGAGTTAAGCGAGCTGCAGTCCACATCAGGGGCCTCATGTATAAACAGTGCGTATGCACAAAAATGTCGCGTACGAACTTTTTCTACACTCAAACCGCAATGTATAAAACCTAAACTTGGTTTCCACGGTAGCTCATACCCTGGCGTACACAAGTTCTCCGCTCGGTTTTGCAGACTGGCGGCACCCAGCATCAAAGCAGTGCTACTGTTCCTGTGTGGTTACCCTTTCATTTTTAGATCCACATCCCTGACGCAGCTTTATAAATACACTGAAATTGAACCGCATATTGCTTATTAGTTTAATGCATCTGATTGTATTTAACCTGTAACAATATAATGGTCCACAGAATGGTCAAACTATTCCAAATACCATAGCTGCTTTAGCGTTGTTACTCTCACTGCACCTTCTTCTTCTTTCAGCTGCTCCCGTTAGGGGTTGCCACAGCGGATCATCTTTTTCCATATTACTCTCACTGCACCACTCCGAGTATTTATATCACTACTAGTCACTAAGCCCGTTACAATAACGGGCGCTAGAACAGTAGTGCATAAACATTAGTAGGAACAGTCTATATTAAATGGCAAGGGACTTTGACCTCATTCTTTTTGCTGGCCGTATTTTTCTTTCTTTCAGCCTTTCTTTTGTTGCTGTTTACTTGCTGAGCTGACTGTTCTTCGTGGGCTGCCGCCGTGTATTGTGTGTCTTTAATTTTCTGTGACAGAAATACCGTCTTGTACGTCAGCTGGCTTGTACGTCTGTAATATACCTTTAATTTTCTCTGGCGGTAATACAGGCTTGTATGTGGCTGTAATATGAGTCACTGTATTGTTGACCTTTAATTACCTCTCGCAGTAATACTGGTTTGTATTTCCGTAAAACGGCTGTAACTTTCTCTGACAGTAATATCGCGCATCGCACCGTGCCCCGCGCATGCACACTTCACCAGAAGACACACACACACGGACACCTGGACGCACACAGGGATTTTATTAAAGAGGATATCTGAGTGGGGAATCACAGCTCTACAGCAGCTGATCGAAAAGAGATTATCGATATACAGCATCAAGCACACGCTGCCTCAGCCATGCTACCTAATTGAACTGCTTTCATACGGCAAATGCTTCAGAGCCTTTCCTGTACGGATTTCATGGTTCAGAAACAGTTTCATCCCCAGAACTCTAAACACACTCTATCAGTCCATCAAGTGCTCCTTGTAGAACTGTTTGTACTTATAAGTACAATTACCTCACTGTAAACTTGCGATACAGTTATAATGTTACACAACCTGAGCCACTTTATAAAGCACGTATTTACATATGATGATGATATCATTTTTAAGATGAAATGCAGCAAAATATGTTTATTATATTATACAGATAAAACTTTAACTTCATTTAAATAATCTATATTGTTAATAATTAAACATGCGAGGACGCGATGGCACAGTGCAAGCGAGGAGCTGGCGCTCCATTCACGGATTGTTCCTGCCTCGCGCTGTATTCTTGCTGGGACTGGCACAACACTGGATGGATAGATGGATAGAATAATTAAATACATACTACGAACATATTTCAATGTTCCTTAAAAGTTTTGAAGAATCGGCGTTCTAAGCTTACAGATAGCTTAACGTCTATTACAGAGCTGATTGTGTGGCGATTGGGTATTTGGAGAAAGAAAAGTAAGGACAGGAATTGGAGGTTAGTACATTTTAAAGAGACAGTACTGCTACAATAAAGTATTTCATCGAAGGTCGCATGTGCTGCAGCAAGCATTTTGCATGAGACATGAACAATCACTGCGCCACCGTGCTCCCATGTTTAATAAGATGCTTTAACTCCTATCATCATGAAAATTATATCAAGTATACATCTCAGTATTTTAATTATTCAGAGAGCTGTAATATCACGAATGCAATGGATTCTGTGTGCTGTCGGAGAAAGAGAAAGCCCGTTTAAGAAGCATGTAGTGATTCACACACATAGAGCACATACAAAACAAAGCATTTAACGTGCTACTTTAGTTACAATGGGATTTGAGAAACTAGTAAATTAAAAGATTTAAAAATGAAGTTTATGATGTTCTACTTTAATGACAAAATAAACTACGTGATTAAAGTGGAAATTTCGAGATTAAAGTTGACATTTCGTGCTTTTTTCCCACTGTGTGCATATTTTTTTTCTCTGTACCCTAATAAGCTTTCATATGACACTCAGACGGTGGGCTACGACTCGCCTTTTCACGCTGACTTTGATATGTGACAACTTCTTTTTTATTTCGGCACTCTGCAACTTTGTGAACTTGAGCTTTCGAGTTTCTCCGACACGCTATGTCACTCGATCAACTTCCTTTTGTTATTTATACCAAGGTTATTATAGTTAATGAAAACTAAAATCAAAACTGAAACTATTATAAAAAAAACATTTTTGTAAACTGAAATAAAATAATTAACAAAACTGAATTGAAAAACTAAAACTAAACGAAACTATTAAAGCAGCTGGAAAGACTAACTGAAATAAAATAATCATTTACTAAACATAATTTTAGTTTTCGTTTTTGAATTAATTTTCTTGCTGTTTGTTTTTAACCCTTATAACTTTTGCTTGGCTTTTCTCTAAACTTTAAAACTGAAAGCCATCCACCATGAGCCGCCTGCACGTATTCATCCAGTGAACAGAGGCTGGTGATGGAGGCCGGGTGTTCACACAGCATTTGCTGTGACAGAGCGAGCTGAATACGCGTGTAAAGCATGTGGAATAGAAAGCGATTTACGTGTTGCCTTTCTTTGCACTTCTTGTATATCAAGATGTCATTCAAACGCCTGAAATTGGAATGTGCTGCTCAACAAAAACTATACCGTATGGACAGAAAAATCACGAGTGAGTAACGTTTCAATTTATTTCTCAGGTGCCTGCTTTTTGTTGACCGTAATTCACCTGCCACTTCGCACTCGAAGTATACAAAGTATGGAGAACGTATACTAATCATGAAAAAAATTTGACCTTGACATTTTGATGAATCTTGACATTTTAGAACTCCCCGAGTCCGAAAATACTGTTTTTTGGAATTATGTCTGTGTGTGTGTGTGTGTGTGTATAAACATGAGATCTTAAAAACGCAACTAGATAGATAAAATTTGCCATGAGGTTGTTACACCAGAATTGTAGATTTGTATTAACTTTTGGGCAAATTCATTAACCGGAAGTGATACTTTACCTAAACAAATATTCAATTTTTTTTATTCATGCAGCTGAGAGTCCGATTTATTCAACTTTACTTTTATAATAATTGTTCAATATATTATTAATTTGATGTGATTTGTTGTTGGTGGTTCTTTATTGTACATAATATAATCATTGTCTTGCAGTTTACTCCTCAAATATCCATCCCCATATCTGAGTACACGAGAAAGTCTAGGGGAGACCACTCCCAATTTTTGAAAATAAAACGGCCTGATCGAGAGACTGACAATGTCTGACCAATCACTTTTGCTTTAAAAACATCGTTTAACAATGAAGCAATGCAAACGTTGTAAAATCCCTGAGCTGACAATGTCTCTACTGAACTACAGGTAGGTGGGGGAAACAAATCTGCCAAGTGGTGAAAAGCTAAACATACTAATTTGTTTTTGTATTTATTCTATATTTATTAATTTATCTTTTTTAGTTCATATTCACAGCTCAAAATACCTGATATTGTGACAATAATCCAGTAGCAGAATTATGCTTTAAAATATGTTTTTTCAATGTTTCTCTTTCTCTCTCTCTCAAAACAGACAGTTGAAATATCATATTCTTTTTGTTCTTAACATCAGCCATATCATACGTATTGCATACCAGGGAGTTTTCCTGCCTTGCATCCAAACCTGCTGGGTTAGGCCCCAGGTTCCTATGATCCTGCTCTAGATAAACAGGTTTAGATAATGTATATATTGTTCTTAATCTCAGATGCTGTCTTTGTCATTTTGTGCCTGTCCATACTCCTATTACCTGCTCTTGCTCTGCTCATTATGGGTTTACTGTTCTTACGGTGGGCTTTTCAAGTCTCATTGCCCCTAACCTTCACACTACAGTACATGCTTATTTTTCTTTGTTTCCCTCAATACAGCTAGGTGGGGTCTGCACGCTCATTCAAGCCTAAGAGTCCTGTTCTTCCTTAACCCCTGTGATTTTCATGGACACACCTGTCTGAACACAGTAGAAACTCTTTTCTTATTTTTTTATGTTTTTCCAGGCCTGCAGGTTCAAAATTCTGTCTATAAATTGTTTGTGCCCGAGATGGAATCATAGATCAATATGGCTGATAGAAAATAACAAGTCCAGTGTTTGAGATTTTTGAATGAAATATTGAAGGCATTCATTATAAACACATTGTTGTTGGAGCGGGATATGTTGTGTGCTGTAGACATTCAGAGTAAAAAACTCTCAAACCTTAAAATTCAACTAAAGTTCATTATAAATTGGCCCATTCTGGGCAATTAAAGGAAAAGAAAAAAGTGCCAACAGTCAGCTCAGATTTGTTCAACACAAATGACATAAAAATATTTTAAAAATTATAAAATTGTGTAAAATTGTTCACATTCAGTACCTGGTTTCGATTATGCTTGTTTTTATAAGACAAAAACAAAACCAAATAGTAAAGTTTGTTGTGTAGCGTAGCAAGCTTCCACTAACATTAAATTCATATTTTATCCAAACCCGTTAAGTATACAGTTCTGTCTCATTGTGATACAAAAACTAAATTCCATAGTAGCTCTTTAACCATACTACAATTACTAAAACTAAAACTGAAACTAACATATATGAAAATAAAATAGAAAAGTCTTTGTAAAATAAAAACTAAACTAAAACTAAAAATACACGATGTAGGAAAACTAAAACTAAACTGAATTTCCAAGTAAGGTCAGAAAAAATATAGAAATACAAACTAATATAAAAAGGCAAAACTATAATAACCTCGGTGCACATAATCAGCATAAATAAAAGAATCAGGAATAAACAAAAGAGACATAAATCATGAATTTTAACCCCAGCCAGCGAAGTAACTTTGGCTGAGACATGATGCTGGCGTCCTGTCCGGGGTTGCTTCCTGTCTTGCACCTGATGGCCGTGACTCTGAACTGGATTAAACAGGCTGGAGAATGTTACGATATGTGGTATTAATAGAAAGGCTGGCATGATGGCACAGTGGTTGGGGTTGCTAGCTCACCATCAAGGACCAGGGTTTGACTGGGAGGCTGTGTAAACATCATGGGCAAACAAGGCCTAAAGGAATTGCAGTTCTTATTTTTCAGGGGAAAAGTCTACTTTAAAAAAACAAAACAAAAAAAAAACTTTTTTTTTTGTGAGTTTGGAGTTTCACAATTGCAAAATCAAATGTGAAATGAATTCTAACATCAACTTCTCAAAACTGAATACAAAACAAAGCTTGACTGCTCAACTCATCATTAGTAGTATGGATTTTGGCATTTTGTACTTGTTCTATTTTGTGTGGTGGATGGCTGGTGGTCCTGCCCAGCCAGGACGCCTGGAGAAACCGGGAGAGGAGCCATACCTTCCCTGGGCCATAAGAGGGCAGCATCCCTGGTCTGTGTGGGGACCACAGGAGCAGAGCTTGGAAGCTCATCCCTGTTGGGGCCCATGGTCACCGCCAGGGGGCGCTCGGACACTTATGGAGCCCTGGAAGGCAGCACTTCTGCCACACCAGGAAATTCTGCTGGAAGAAGATCAGGAAGCACCTGGAGTACATCCAAGTGACGTATAAAAGAGGCCACCTCACTCCATTCGGGAGCCGGAGTCGGGTAGGAGAGGACGGAGCTTGCGAGTGAGGAGTTGGAGGCGGCAGAGAGAAGAAGGAAGTCTAAAGGACTGTGTTATTAGTGATTGATGCACTGGGTTTGTGTTGTGCAGAAGAGAAGAGAATAAACGTGTGTGTTTTGGGACATTCTGTGTCAGTCTGTCTGTGTCCGGGTCCGAAATCTCCACATTTGATATTCCTCTATTATGATTTTTATTTTTTAATTATTTTGGATTATTTTCAATTTTGGACTTTTTTTTTAGAAATTAGTTTTAAATAAATTCCATAAAATTATTCCTTTCATGTTTCTGAAATTTTAGATCAGGAGTTTTCACAGTTTCCCTTTGGCTTTTCGAGAGTTCCATAGTCGTCAGGCCTCTTTCTGTGTAATTAGGCTGAACACTGACGGTTTTGTGTTTGTGGTGTGCGCCCCAGTCCTCCCAGGTGTGCTAACTCACTGCCATCTGGGTTATTTATGAGGGTCAGCAGCTGTGAAGGGGCTTTGTAAACAGGAAGCTCAGGAATAGGAGATTTGTGTGGCCTGACTTACGGTCATTGCTGTCACAACTCTGGGGGCTCTTCAGATGGCTTCAAGAAAACACATCAGAACAGACGAATCACTCACCCCATTGTCAGCTGCTCTGCTGCCGTTGCAATCGCACAGTCGGTGTAGGTGCCTTTGCCGATGTATGCCACACTGTTAATAATGCGACTCATGTGTGACTTCTTGTGTTCCACACTGGTGAGCTCGCTCATGACAATCACCTCATCACTGTAGTGGAGGAGGCCAGCGTTCCAAGTCAGCCGTCGATCACACCGGTAGTACCTGCAATGAAACAGACCGACACTTGGAGATTACAAAGGGGTCTCTCTTTGAACTGCCTTTCCCAAGGTTTCTCCCATTTTTCCCTACAAGGTTTTTTTGGGAGTTTTTCCCTGACTTCTTAGAGAGTCAAGGCTGGGGGGCTGTGAAGAGGCAGGGCCTGTTAAAGCCCATTGCGGCACTTCTTGTGTGATTTTGGGCTATACAAAAATAAATTGTATTGTATTGTATTGTAAAGCACTGGCAGCCTTGCTTGGGGGCTCTTGGCATTATGCAGATTGGATTTCAAAGTCATTTGGAAGAAAATAAATAAATACTAGGGAGCTTTACCTCCTGCTCGCTTTGCTTGCCAACCCCCAGGCCTGCGTTACACGCTAGCTTCTTTGCGGTTCTCCCGTTCATGTATGGGGATGCAGATGTACAATTTAAACAGATTTTTATTTTCATGGGAATTGTTACATATGCCCCTCCTTTAACCGTCACCTTATCGTGGTGGAGGGGTTTGCATGTCCCAATGATCCTAGGAGCTCTGTTGTCCGGGGCTTTATGCCCCTGGTAGGGCCACCCAAGGCAAACTGGTCCTAGGTGAGGGATGAGACAAAGAGCGGTTAAACAAACCTCCTATGAAGAAAAACAATTTTGGACGGCGTTTTCCTTTGCCCGGATGCGGGTCACCGGGGCCCCACTCTGGAGCCAGGCCTGGAGGTGGGGCTCGATGGCGAGCGCCTGGTGGCCGGGCCTGCACCCATGGGGCTCGGCCGGGCACAGCCCGAAGAGGCAACGTGGGTCCCCCTTCCCATGGGCTCACCACCTATGGGAGGGGCCAAGGAGGTCGGGTGCAGTGTGAGTTGGGTGGTGGCCGAAGGCGGGGACCTTGGCGGTCCGATCCTCGGCTACAGAAACTGGCTCTTGGGACGTGGAATGTCACCTCTCTGAAGGGGAAGGAGCCTGAGCTAGTGCGCGAAGTTGAGAGGTTCCGGCTAGATATAGTCGGACTCACCTCGACGCACAGCTTGGACTCTGGAGCCAATCTCCTTGAGAGGGGCTGGACTCTCTACCACTCTGGAGTTGCCCCCGGTGAGAGGCGCCGAGCAGGTGTGGGTATACTTATTGCCCCCCAACTTGGAGCCTGTACATTGGGGTTTACCCCGGTGGACGAGAGGGTAGCCTCCCTTCGCCTTCGGGTGGGGGGGACGGGTCCTAACTGTTGTTTGTGCGTATGCACCGAACAGCAGTTTGGAGTACCCACCCTTTTTGGAGTCCCTGGAGGGGGTGCTAGAGGGCATACCTTCTGGGGACTCCCTCGTTCTGCTGGGAGACTTCAATGTTCACGTGGGCAATGACAGTGAGACCTGGAAAGGCGTGATTGGGAGGAATGGCCCCCCCTGATCTGAACCCGAGCAGTGTTTTGTTATTGGACTTCTGTGCTCGTCACGGATTGTCCATAACGAACACCATGTTCAAGCATAGGGGTGTTCATATGTGCACTTGGCACCAGGACACCCTAGGCCTCAGTTCGATGATCGACTTTGTGGTCGTGTCATCGGACTTGCGGCCACATGTCTTGGACACTCGGGTGAAGAGAGGGGCAGAGCTGTCAACTGATCACCACCTGGTGGTGAGTTGGCTTCGATGGTGGGGGAGGATGCCGGTCAGGCGTGGTAGGCCCAAACGTGTTGTGAGGGTCTGCTGGGAACGTCTGGCAGAGCCCCCTGTCAGAAGTAGCTTCAACTCCCACCTCCGGCAGAACTTCGACCACATCCCGAGGGAGGTGGGGGACATTGAGTCCGAATGGGTCTTGTTCCGTGCCTCTATTGTTGAGGCAGCTGACCGGAGCTGTGGCCGTAAGGTGGTTGGTGCCTGTCGTGGCGGCAATCCCCGAACCCGCTGGTGGACACCGGCGGTGAAGGATGCCGTCAAGCTGAAGGAGTCCTACAGGACCCTTTTGTCCTGTGGGACCCCAGAGGCAGCTGATAGGCACCGGCAGGCCAAGCGGAATGCTGCTTTGGTGGTTGCTGAGGCAAAAACTCGGGCGTGGGAGGAGTTTGGGGAGGCCATGGAGAATGACTTTCGGACGGCTTCGAGGAGATTCTGGTCCACCATCCGGCGTCTCAGGGAGGGGAAGCAGTGCAGTGTCAACACTGTATATGGTGGGGATGGTGTGCTGCTGACCTCGACTCGGGACGTTGTGGGTTGGTGGGGGGAATACTTCGAAGACCTCCTCAATCCCATTAACATGCCTTCTAATGAGGAAGCAAAGCCTGGGGACTCAGAGGTGGGCTCCCCCATCTCTGGGACTGAGGTCACCAAGGTGGTCAAAAAACTCCTTGGTGGCAGGGCCCCGGGGGTGGATGAGATACGCCCGGAGTTCCTCAAGGCTCTGGATGTTGTAGGACTGTCTTGGCTGACACGCCTCTGCAACATCGCATGGACATCAGGGACAGTGCCTCTGGATTGGCAGACCGGGGTGGTGGTCCCCCTCTTTAAGAAGGGGGATCGGAGGGTGTGTTCCAACTACAGAGGGATCACACTCCTCAGCCTCCCTGGAAAAGTCTATTCAGGGGTCCTGGAGAGGAGGGTCCGTCGGATAGTCGAGCCTCGGATTCAGGAGGAACAGTGTGGTTTTCGTCCTGGTCGCGGAACAGTGGACCAGCTCTATACCCTTAGCAGGGTCCTGGAGGGTGCATGGGAGTTTGCCCAACCAGTCTACATGTGTTTTGTGGACTTAGAAAAGGCATTCGACCGTGTCCCTCGGGGAATCCTGTGGGGGGTACTCCGAGAGTATGGGGTACCGGCCCCCCTGATAAGGGCTGTTCAGTCCCTGTACGATCGGTGCCAGAGCTTGGTCCGCATTGCCGGCAGTAAGTCGAACCCGTTTCCAGTGAGAGTTGGACTCCGCCAGGGCTGCCCTTTGTCACCGATTCTGTTCATAACTTTTATGGACAGAATTTCTAGGCGCAGCCAGGGTGTTGAGGGGGTCCGGTTTGGTGGGCTCAGGATTGGGTCACTGCTTTTTGCAGATGATGTTGTCCTGTTTGCTTCATCAGGCCGTGATCTTCAGCTCTCTCTGGATCGGTTCGCACCCGAGTGTGAAGCGGCTGGGATGGGAATCAGCACCTCCAAATCCGAGACCATGGTCCTCAGCCGGAAAAGGGTGGAGTGCCCTCTCAGGGTTGGTAGCGAGATCCTGCCCCAAGTGGAGGAGTTCAAGTATCTCGGGGTCTTGTTCACGAGTGAGGGAAGAATGGAGCGTGAGATCGACAGGCGGATCGGTGCGGCATCCGCAGTAATGCGGGCATTGCATCGGTCTATCGTGGTGAAAAAGGAGCTCAGCCGCAAGGCGAAGCTCTCAATTTACCAGTCTATCTATGTTCCTACCCTCACCTATGGTCATGAGCTATGGGTAGTGACCGAAAGAACGAGATCGCGAATACAAGCGGCTGAAATGAGTTTCCTCCGCAGAGTGTCTGGGCTCTACCTTAAAGATAGGGTGTGAAGCTCAGTCATCCGGGAGGGGCTCAGAGTAGAGCCGCTGCTCCTCCGCATCGAGAGGAGTCAGATGAGGTGGCTCGGGCATCTGATCAGGATGCCTCCTGGACGCCTCCCTGGTGAGGTGTTCCGGGCACGTCCAACCGGGAGGAGGCCCCGGGGAAGACTCAGGACACGCTGGAGGGACTATGTCTCTCGACTGGCCTGGGAACGCCTTGGGATTCTCCCGGAAGAGCTAGAAGAAGTGGCCGGGGAGAGGGAAGTCTGGGCATCTCTGCTCAAGCTGCTGCCCCCGCGACCCGACCTCGGATAAGCGGGAGACAATGGATGGATGGATGGATGGATGGATTGTTACATATGCATCAACGCAATGCATAACTGCCCATGATTGAATTTCGTTTCTTTCTTAAATAAAACGACTTTTTCGAATGTTTGGCTCTGAGATTTGTTAATTGTCTTTGCAACAGTTAACCCTAACCCTAACCGGAAACTGTAAACGTTTTAATACGAATGGCATATCAAGATCTCCTTTGGTGTCTAATGTTATCCCCTGAAGATGGATTACATTACCTTTCTTGGATGCATTCTTCCTTCTACAGTAATCTGGCCGGTAGAAGACCAGATGGTGTTAATGGTTGAAGATATTCTTTATGATATTGTAAGCTGTTGTTTTCATCTTCTGCGCCATCACCACCAACTGTTTTAACATAGTCTATTGATACGCATTTAACCAATTTGCCGTGTAACCGTTCAACATTTTTGGCATTAATTTGTTTGACTTCATCGTTTCTCTGTGCTAGGATTGCCCGTGTACTCATTTTTTATGTTGATAACCCTTCATGTTGAAATTCTTCAATAAGATTTGGACGTAATACGTCTTCTTTAATTGGGAACTTAAAAGTGAGGAAAACGTTAAAATGTATAAGAGCTGAGAGCGCAGGAAGTTTGTCTGACAAAAGCAATCATGTGACTGAGAGGTGAGAGGATCATGGGCCTGGCTGAATATGGTTGAGAGGAGGGCGGGACTTGAAAAAATCTCAAGGCCAAAGTCTCGTCTCACGGGACTTGAAAAATATCTCTCTTCCAGTAAGTCTTGTCGCTTTGAAGGCTTTTTTTTTATATAATAGAGAGAAATAAATAAATAAATATGCTATAATCAGCAACCCAAACAGTCAAGGCCAAAACTGATAAAGCACGCAATACCTTATTTAATTTATTGTAGACTTTATGAATTTAAAATACCAACTACTTAAAAACAAATAGATAAATAGACAGAAAAGGCACTATATAATAGATAGTGTCAGGCATCCGTGCCAGAGGGTCACCTTCCAGGCTCATCCAAAGTATGCAGTACCACCTCGGATCAAGAGGGAGCGCTATTGATAATAGTCTTGTCCCCCTCACAGTGCTGAGAAGGGCAACGAAGCCAGAGAGGCCACCGACATTCCAGTCCAGACAATATAAAAGCCGATATCCCCCAGAAGGTGGCATCAAATTTTAGACCTGCGCGCCCAACAGATTAGAGCTCTCCAAAGCCTGACGTATTTTTATTTAAAGCAGCTAGAGGATGATTGCGAGGTGATTGCCTACTTTCTTTATGTCTGAGCACCTATTTCTGTGTTTTCTGTTCTGATTAAACAAGGTTGGTCCAGTTGGCACCCCAACTTTCTGGGACTCATTCTGCCTTTATCACTTGCTCCCCCAGAATAGAGAGATAGGAAAGGCACTGTATGAAATGCAGACAGATAATTAGATGGATAAACAGATGTGAAAGGCACTATAAAATACATAGATGGATAGATCTGAAAGGACTATATAATAGATAAACAGTTAAGTAGCTATGAATGGCACTATAAATTGCTAGATATAATATAGATGTGAAAGGCACTATATAAGAGACAGACAGATAAAACATCCTCTGAAAAGACTGTTTAATTTCAAATTTGAGTGACATTAAAATGTAATCCAAACTAAAGTAAATGCAAGAATGGAATCTACAACCCCCAAAAGTTGTAATTATGTGTAAAGCAGCAAGCTGAAATCAAAGAAAACAAATTCCTAACCTTCACGTGTTGCATCTTTCTGCCATCCTGAACTTACACTGGTGAACCACAGTGCTCCAAATTCAAAAACAAAATGGCCGCATGGAAAAATGAAGATATAAAATCGACAAAATTTAAACAAATTAATAGAAGTGTGCAGATATGAGCGCTTTGAGTAGTGAGAAAAGCGCTATATAAATGCAAAGAATTACTATAAAGAATTATTATATGTGCTTAGTATGTATTAGAAACCCAGAATTTCTAACACTCACCTTCATTTTACTATGAATCTGACAAAAACTTTTCTGGGTTAGTGGATTATGGAAGAGCCTACATGGGGACAACGCCAGCCATGACCCGCTGCCCACTCTTAACCCCGCCCTTTTCATGCCTTTTCTCAACAATCCTGCCAATTGTCTTGTGTTGCTTGGCAACTTGCTACTTGCTACAGGAGGAGTGGTGCATATTAAAGAATGGCACCCCCTTCAGTCTGTAACTGCTCTGATTGGTTT
The DNA here is from genome assembly GCF_900747795.2 of Erpetoichthys calabaricus. Taxonomy (NCBI): domain Eukaryota; kingdom Metazoa; phylum Chordata; class Cladistia; order Polypteriformes; family Polypteridae; genus Erpetoichthys; species Erpetoichthys calabaricus. Next base: position 3,120,468 of record NC_041406.2, read on the forward strand.
CGCTAGTTCCATGTTGTTCCCCAAGCCTTCACAATCCTTCCCTTTCTTTCTGTGTTTGGGTATTTTCCTCATTTCAAGTCTAATGTCACTCCATGTTGACAACTGGTAGGCCTGTTTCTAGCACATACCTGTCTTTAACTTAAAGGTTGAGGTCACCATAAGATCTTTTGTCAGCCAACTCCTGTTGTAAGCAGGGGAGCTCCACTCAACTCTGCCATATGTAGAGATCTGATCTTTTGCCAGCTCTCTGGTGGCACTCTTTTCAACCCAGTGACATGGAGAATCTCCAAGAGATCCTCATTTATCTCATGTGCTCCCCCCCCCCAACACACACACCTTGTGCCACCTTATTGCTGCTTCTAATGCAGAACCTCCTCAGCAGATGGTACCACCAATTAATGAACAGGGTAACAAGGTCCTCCGGTGGATAACCACTGCTCCCTGCCTGGTAACTTGGAACACATGAGTACCTTAAATTAAGGGACACACCTACCATTGCAGAACCATCTCCCTCTTACCTGGTATCAGATGACTGCACACTCAGCACTCTTACCTGCTGCTCATCTGCTCCACTAAGTCAAGTGCAAACCTCTTGATCTTTTCAACAAAGAAGCCATACGGTTTTTCTCGGAGTGCCACACTCTCTGACGTGTCCAGAACAATGAAGACATCCAAAGGGCATTCTACAAAATAAAAAAGAACCCATTGGCTCCAAGAAGGACGACATGATACTAGCAGGCCTTCATCTCGTTTGCTATTTGGTGCCAAGCTGTAGAATGAACTGAGGAGACTTCACCCTCTAAACACCTTCCTTGTGTGTTGTAGGTTTTTTCCTCGTGTCAAATTATGGACTATTATTGACCTTTGGATTCCTGTTTGGTTTTATTTTTTTTGAGATGTTGTGTTGAAGCTTTCCATTAGTTTTTTGTTGTGACTTCTTTTTTAAAATGATAAAACATTTCACGCCTTCCTGCAACTCCACAGGAGCCACCTTTTTATGGGTATATTGTTGTCAGTTCCATTCTGTTCAGACATGGAGAAGATGACAACAAATGTTTAAATTAAAGACCAGAAGAAGAGATGAGAGTCAGAGAAACAAGCAAAGAACTCCACTGAGGAAGTCACTGAAGCCCACAACACTGCAGTGGAAAAATAAGTCATTACTTAAAGAATCAGCAAAATGAACCCATGTGATTCTTTTATTTTTCCACAAACTTTGATACAAAATGGCTGTTGAGACAACCTGTTAACCCGACACCAACTGGCCCTTGACATTGTGGCCAGTGTTTTTCTAGCTTTTAAGTTTCAGCTTATGATTTTATTTTTGATTTTTATTTAGTTTTTTATCATTTTCGAATTTTAGTTTGATTTAGAGTTTTGTTTAATTAATTTTGTTTTTTGACATTTTCTGCTGCCTCACAGTTAGGAGACCCGTCCGAGTTTGCTTCCCGGGTCCTCCCTGCATGGAGTTTGCATGTTCTCCCCGTGTCTGCGTGGGTTTCCTCCCACAGTCCAAAGACATGCAGGTTAGGTGCATTGGTGATCCTAAATTGTCCCTAATGCGTGCTTGGTGTGTGAGTGTGCCCTGTGGTGGGCTATCGCCCTGCCCAGGGTTTGTTTCCTGCCTTGCACCCTGTGTTGGCTGGGATTGGCTCCAGCAGACCCCCATGACCCTGTGTTAGGATATAGTGGGTTGGATAATGGATGGATGGACATTTTCTAATTTTAGTTTTATTTACTGTTTTGTTTAGTTGTTTTTTTTGCCATTTTCTATTTTGTTCTTTTTTGTTTTACTTTTTCACCATTTTCTAATTTTAGTTTTTATTTACTTTTTTGTTCTTTTTGTTTTTTCACCATTTTCTAATTTTAGTCTTTGTTTTCTTTTCTGTTTTAGTTTTTCACCATTTCACCATTTTCTAATTTTAGTTTTTGTTTTAGTTTTTTGTTCCTTTTTCTTTTGTCACCATTTTCTAATTTGTTTTTTGTTCTTTTTTTGTTTTTTCACCATTTTCTAATTATAGTTTTTATTTAGTTTTTTCCTTTGTCACCATTTTCTAATTTTAGTTTTTTGTTCTTTTTTTGGTTTTTCACCATTTTCTAATTATAGTTTTTATTTAGTTTTTTCCTTTGTCACCATTTTCTAATTTTAGTCTTTGTTTTCTTGTTTTTTCTGTTTTAGTTTTTCACCATTTCACCTTTTTCTAATTTTAGTTTTTATTTTAGTTTTTTGTTCTTTTTTCTTTTGTCACCATTTTTTAATTTTAGTTTTTTGTTCTTTTTTGTTTTAGTTTTTCACCATTTTCTAATTTTAGCTTTTGTTCTTTCATTAAAACTTAGTTTTAGTTTTTCATGAATTAACTTTTAGTTATTGTTACTTTGTATAATTTCTGCATTACTTACCAAAGATATCCACACTGACAGAGTCTGGCAAGTGTAACCACACAGTTTTCTTTATAGTTGTTAAATTGTACACCATTTGTTTTTTGTACCTGTCAAATTAATTCATACAATTTCACTGTCTGTGACAGAACTTCGTTTCCTTCTGATAATGGCTCAGTTTAAGGCTTCCATAGAACAAAAAAAACATAAGAATGAAACAACAAGTCTGCGCCGATGTCATTTGCTGCCTTAACCTGGTTTAAGCAAACAGTTATTTCATTTCAAAATCGCTTTCTTTTTCATTTTTGAGACTCCCTTTTTGAGCAGTAAAATCACAGCGCATATATACTCTTTTTTTATATCATTTTTGATGTTTCCTGATGCTGCCAACGTGTCATCTCTCCATTTCCAAATCTGAAAGTGTATTTTATTTGGGGAACTCTTACTTTGCTTATTTTTTGAAATACTGCTGAAGTCACTATATGAACTGTGTTACTAACAACAATAGAAATGAAAGTATTTTCATGCATATACTGCATTTGTACATTCATACCATTTACATGCAAAAACTGAACATCAGCTATAATGACATCTCAGACCATTCACTTAATTAGCAACACGCAAACCCCGGGGAGGTCCGGGCTGTGAGCCCAAACGGAGGACGTCGTTTCACACCACATGTTGGGATAAACAGATTTTGGCAAGTGAGAGACCTTAATGACACACTTTGAATATCCAGCTATTAAAATAATATCTGAAGTTAATCACACTCTGTCCACGTGCACAAGGGGAGAACATGCAGACTCCATACACAGACCCAGACCAGGCTGTAATCAAACCTGAACTCATGACATTAGGTAATAATAATAATAATAATGAAAAATGGTATTCATGTCGTGATTTTTGAATGGTCAAAGTGCTTCCCAAAGAGTGAAAGGAATAAAACTGAAATAAAAGCAAGGATGACATTAATAACACAGGATACAAACTACTGTAATATCACACAGGAATACATATCTGAAAGTCAAGGTTTTGAATTTGATTAAGAAGCAAGCAGGGGAAAATAGAAGAAAGCTGTGAATAAATAACACAATTTCTGGGCGTTTATTAAGAATATAAATGTTGAAGTCACAATCACCCACGACAATAAAGTAAGAACAATAAACGGAATCTAAGAGTGGATTTCATTTTCAAGTTTTCGGGCCCATGCTGGACGGACTTCGACCACTCAGGCGGAGACCCCCAGGCTATTAAACACTTTTCGTCATATGAACGATGTTACGATTACTGCAGTCCGTCCATTTGTTATCAATGAAGCTTTTCACATTCAGAAGTCCATCACGATAGCGTGACAGGAATGCGCTCCGCCGCACCGCACCGTACAAATCAATAAAACATCAGCACTAAAACACAATTAGAACCACACGTATAGGCGAAATGTCGCCTCCGTTGTTTAATGACACTGACTGCACGTTATACACCCGCTTAATTTGTCACTGCAAAGGTGTCGTCAGCAAAACGAGTCTTATTTATGGTCATTTTAAACAGTTGAAATATCTACCGTCTTTGGCATATAAAGAATGTTTTCCACCCTGAATGCTCACTGAATTCGACGCGTGAGGAGCGTATTCGAACCTGACAAATCTTCCATGTCTTTAATTTTCAAACTGTTGCGCTGCTCCTTCCAAAACTAGCAGTGGTGTGTTTTAACTTAAGCGCCTTTTCACTTGAAGTCTAGTGGACGTTCCCTGCTATTCACTCTTGGCGGGGCTTCTGTGACTGACGTTCAATTTTGACCAATGAAATGCAGAGAATAAGTCACTGACAAGTGATGAGGCTTTGGTATTCGCTCTCGGCTTTAGAAGAGAACGCTGACTGATGAATGAAAAGACCAATGAAATCGACAGATTCAGACGCTAGCCGCGAATTGTACTTGCACATGCGCACGAATCAATGCTCGTTCCTGACCAATAAATATACCGGCAACTGCACGTTCGCATGTAAATTATGCAGGACTAGTGTGGTGTAAATCAAAAGTAAATTAGATAAACTTTATTAATCCTATGTGGAAATTCATATGCATACAGCAGCAGAAACATAAAAAACAAAGATGCAGACTCGATCGATAAATAAATAAATAAATAAATAAATGTTGTACAGATATTTCCAGATGAACTTAATGACTACATCGGGAAGAAGCATTGAATTTCCTGATGGCAATGGACAGAAAAGACCCCCAGAGGTGCTTCTTAGCACACCATCATGGAATAGATAGATAGATAGATAGATAGATAGATAGATAGATAGATAGATAGATAGATAGATAGATAGATAGATAGATAGATACTAAAACGAATGAGCCTGTCGCTAAAAGTGCTCCAAAAGAGAGCGCCACCTGGAGGTGATGGAGGTTTTTTTTTGTGATAACATCCAATTTTGCCATCCTTAGGATTACCAGATGTCCGGCTAAAGGAAGACATTTCCTCCTTATAATTTATCAACATATAAAATGTATCATTTATTATATGTAATAATGTATTAATTATTAAATAATATGTTTACAATGCAATCAGAAAGTAAGATCCTTCCCACTGTCTTAGGCTTCTCCGACCCTGAGTCCCACTAATAAATCGAATAAAACAAATGAATCAAAAGAATTGATTCACTTAAAGGGTGATTTTGAAAAAATTATAGCAGTAAAGTGAAACAAAATGCCCCCCACCTACAGGGGGCACCCACTGAAGTGAGTTTTGCACATTTTCTGCACTGCAGAAGTATGGAAACTGTTGTAGTTTAATTCTAAGGGTGTTATGAAAGGCACTATATTGTATGTAATCAGAAAATTAACCAATTCAGTCCCTAGCATTGACTCACCATGTGGAAGTCACTTCCCGTGTTATCAGTCAGGCTGCACAAAAAGCAAAGCACTTGTAGCCTGGGCTGGATAAGCAGGTTGAAAAACAAAGAGATGGAGGCGCTATATAAACGGGGAGCCTGAGGAGCAGCCCGTTGAGTTTGTCGGACCTTACCGTTGCTGTTCCTTTTGCAGCTGGCGTTCACTGCAGTTAATAAAAGCGACACAATTATTAAGCGGAACATGATGGATGGTCAGTGGTGTCTGCGGTCAGAGGCTGGACGCTTTAGGGCATCTAGTGAAAAAAAATAAAAGGATTTCACGTAAGAACTCTGACAGCATGAGCAATGAATATAACATGCTAGAACAAGACACCGATACCAAATACCAAGAAAACTGAAGCAACAGACAAACTGACACGATAAGTTACTAAAGGAAATGTAAATAAAAAACTGTGGGAAATGAAAAGAATGATGGAGGGGATGCCCTCATTAAAGCAGACAAATGAAAGCAGAAAGGAATTGTATAAATAAACAATAAAATTCCAACAACAGCTACAAAGAGGACACGTTAGCCAACCAAGACCAAAAGTGAAACCATCAGTGTGGCAGTAGGTGAGCGGCAATGGGATTACTACGTCTTCTATCAGCCTTTTAAAATTCTGTCATTTTTTTTCTATTTAGAATTTCCTGCATTGGGTTATTGTGTTGGTTGTATGTGCCATCTGTTAGAATGAAAAATACAATGCATTGGACTAGTACAGGTGATGGGCATGTCAAGAATGGCACCCTCTAGTGAATGTGCTACAAGTGATGTTGTGGGTAGTGGGGGGGACTGTACTTCTACCCTGTTAAATTCATTTCAATGAACTTAGGCTTCTGCACTTTGGTTTAAGTGTTAGACCACCAGCCCGTGATTTACTGGGGACGGGGCCCACTAGTGTAAATAAAGAGGGATGAGTTTCATTAAAGAAAATCTGTGCAACTTTCACTGTCTCACCTCTCACGGATTTAGTAAAAAAAAACCTGACAACAGCAAGAGGCCCTGCTCTCATTTTATATGGCGCTTGGTGGGCTGCAAACTACTTACACTATTCTTTTTGGTTTAGTGTTGAAGGAGAAAATACACAAAAAATAAATAAGACATTTACATTCTTGTGATGTAAAACACGTGAGCTGTGCCCCAAGATACTGGCGCCAATAGAATAAACTACAAAACATGTCATACAGTACAGGTACATCCAGGTGTTGGATCTATTATAGCACACCTTTACTTGCTATTTGTTATATAGCGCCTTTACACATTACGTTATCTGTTATGCAACAAATGTCCTATTATATTCTGCCTATCTGTTTACATTATGTTTTATATAGTGCCTTTCATATGTATTTATATATTATATAGTGCCTTGGTATGTTATTCAAACCTATTTTTATATTATACAGTGTCCTTCATATCTATCTATCTATCTATCTATCTATCTATCTATCTATCTATCTATCTATCTATCTATCTATCTATCTATCTATCTATCTATCTATCTATCTATCTATTATATTGTGCCATTCACATTATCTATCTATCTATCTATCTATCTATCTATCTATCTATCTATCTATCTATCTATCTATCTATCTATCTATCTATCTATCTATGCTATATAAATGTAATGAATTATCTATCTATCTATCTATCTATCTATCTATCTATCTATCTATCTATCTATCTATCTATCTATCTATCTATCTATCTATCTATCTATCTATCTATCTATGTAAATGTAATGAATTATTATTATTATTATCTATCTATCTATTGATACATTATGAAGTGCTTTCTAAATGAATGATAAATTTCAGTTTCTGATTTTTAATAAATTTATAAATATCTCTGAAAACACGTTTTCACTTTGTCATTATAAATTACAGAGCATAGAGAAAGTTGGGCAAGAATGGTAAATTTATCCGTTAAACATTAAATGTACAACACAATAAATTGTGCAGTAATTGAAGGGGTCTGAAGACTTTCTGAATCTACCATATTTTGCTCTTAATTGTAATGTGTACACTTTTCTGTGAAAGGCACAATACAACATAAACATCAAATTATTATATAGTGCCTATCATATCTGTCTAGTAATATATTATATAGTGCCTTTCACATCCATTTATACTTTATATTTAACCATTCATCTCTTGTCTATTAAACAGTGCTTTTCCAATCTATTTATATACAGTATTATATATAGTGCTTCACATGTATCTATCTATTATATAAAGCCTTAGATCTATTATATGGTGATTTCCGTATCTATTTCTCAATTAATGAGCACTTTTTAAATCTATTTCTATATGATACAGTACGCTTCACCTCTGTCTATCTATCTAATGTAGTTACTAGACAGTGCCTGCCCGATCACTCCATCTTATAGTGCCTTTCACATCTTTCTCTGTCTATCATGCAGCACTTTTCTGATCACAAGAAACTTCGTTAAACAAACACCCAATCTAAGACAAGTGCAGGTAATGACAGAGGGTACCCGTCAAGCTGATGCCCTGCTCGCTCATGTCCTCGCTCTTTACTGTCACATTGTCCCCTGCTCTCCATTTGCTCAGCTGTTTGATTTATTTTTTTGTTCTCTCTGCTCTCTCTAACCCCTCATCAGTCAAAGGCACTTCATGATTTTCTAAATGATCAAACTCCTCATTTTGAGTTGATGCCAGTGTTTGTACCGCTGGGTCTTTCAGCATAAATGAAGTGCATTTCAGCTGTTGCACTTACTACACAGCAAACAATGACAAATAAGACACAATAACAATACTAACGGTAATAGTAATAATACTAGTACAGCTAATAACAATAGTCAGATCAGCAGCGAGTTGCTAGCTACTGGTGATTCCAACACACACTAAAGAACACAAAATACGGAGGCACGAGACACGAGACGCCGCTGCTGTGTGTGCGCGTGTCAGACAGCCTTACCTCTTTAGCCTGCTGTGCCAGAGGGAGATCTCTGCCTCCTTAGTGACTCACCTTAAGGTTAGGTAAGGGGCGGGGTTTGTGACTCCTCCCTCTTCCATTCATTTCATTAGCTAAGGGGTGAGGATTTCAGTCCCTCCCTCTTCTCCCTTCATTTGTTAAGGGGCGGGGTTTTGCCTTCCATTCCATGTGCAGCTCACGAAGGCCGTCAGTCATTTCTTCTCCGTCTCTTCCTCAGTCTGTCCCATCACAGCGGGCTCTTAAGGCTCTCAGTGCTGTGTGATTGGAGTGACAGTAAGAAGCCGAGACCACACATTAATAACATCACAAGTATAGAATTGTCCAAAAAGAGACACGACTTATCAATAAGACTTTTGTCTCCCAAACTCCAAGCTAGCTAAACACTCAGTGCTCATGAGCCCCTCTGGCACCGACTGAGCGCTCTGTTCCCATTGTCCAGGGTCAGAGTCTTCCTCCTATTGCTTGTTGATGCTAAAGTAAAGTCCATTCATTTCTTTGTATTGAGTCAGCAATGAAGTGCCTCCATTCTGCCCTTGCCCTCCTGTACCCTTGCTGCAGGTTCACCACCTCTGGATGGACCTTATGGGGTGGACATCCTTGTAGGTTGCTTCCGGTGACCTTACTGAGCAGCTCTTGGACCAGAGGATTTCTGGTTTTTACCTCTGATTGAAAGTAGAATGATGTTCGAGGCATGTGGAGTTCCTCACAGGTCCCCCAGAGGTTCTACCTGTGCACTTGTATGGCGAGTCCTGAGCAGATGACGATAGCTGGCACTTGCAGCCCTTAGTGGATTATGTTCAATAAGGTACTGGTGGATGTGGCTGCTCTTCTCCTCTCGCAGGTTTGTGATTTAACCCTTTCAGGGAGTGCGCTCCAAGTGCTAAGCATTACAGATTTATGGGGTCATTACTGTTCCATGTGCAGAGCCCAGTGAAATGCTTACTCTTAATCAACATACAACACATCGCCACTCTCTGCCATCATGATGACCTTAGAAAATCTGAAGAATCTCAACATATTTGTCAAGTGTGACCTCGTTAAGATTGTTCTTATGTAACAATGTCTGAGCCACTGGCTCTTAACTTGGGGACACATGGCCTCCCTTGCCATTCTTGAAGTACCAAATACTTTTCTTCCAAAACAAATCAGCCAGGTCTCATTTTGTGATCAGATTTTTATTATATGAATATATGGGCCACCATAGAGCAGTGCAAATCAACACCAAACCAGTAACACACTAAAAAGGAAGAACACCCATCCCGCGGCGCCCACCCAAAAGCTGAAGTAAACACATTGTGTGGGGTCCTCATTCACAGGACAGGCCTGTCAATATGAAGACCTGGGGGGGCCGGCTGCACTGTGGGGTCTTACAGCAAGCGATTGAAGGAACTGGGAGGTTGAAGAAAGGGGATTTCCAAAGCCTGAGTGATAAAGGATCCACACCAATGTGGGAGGAAGAAAGCGCTGAGCCAGAAATGTCACTGAGGAGTTGAAAAGATGTCCCAGGAGAGGACTCGACAATCTGACTGTACCAGAGCATGCTCCCCAACCTGACCTGACCTGACTATATGTCTCTGTGAGGACCTGTGGGTCACGCAAAAAGGCACCCAGAGATTTCGGAAGACCAAAAAAATAGCTGAGGGCCCATCAGCAGTGGACAGAAAGTCCTGTTAGTGCTCTGTTGGGGGTCGTGCTTGGTATTATGCAGTTAGCTACAGTATCTAGAGCACTCTCATTGAGGACATGAATGCTTGAGGGCGACGACACACAGCAGTACATCGCACTTGTCAGCAGCGTCACGCAGGAAGGCCACTTTTCATGAGGACCGAGCAGAAGCCGCCAAGCCGCCCCAACGCGCAGCACCCTGTCACATTTCAGGCCAAGCGGGATGGCCAAGTCCGGCGCCCCCATTACTTGTGCCTAATTTCTTGAAACAACTGTATTACATGAAATAATAATAGAATAAAGAAAAATGTCTGAAAAGTGTCTTTCTTTAGAAAAAATTATAAATCTAAAGCTTCACTCATTTAAGGAAAAACTAGGGCTACACACTCACTGAGGTTATACTAGAAATTAATATTAAACCTACTACACACTCCTTAAAATGATATGATAAAAAATAGCAGGCAATTAAAATTGTGTAATAAAAATATTAGACCACCACAACCATTTCAATTATATTATAAAAGGCACAACATATACACATTCATTAGATAATAAAAAACACTCAAGCTACACGCTCATTAAAATCATGCTACAGCTAGACTATTAACTTATGGAAATGGAAATATTAGACCTTCAAACTCGTTGCAATTATGCCATAAAGATTTTATATCCTTAAAATATAATACAATGGCAAACATTAAAAGAAAATTGTAAAAAACAAAGAATAACCAACGTACTGACTTACACACTTATTAAAAGCACGAGCTGTGCTACCTGCCTAAATCAGGGTAAAATCTGAAAAATCCACACAGTCCTCGGTATTAACATTTGCAGTGCACCATCTGGTAGAATGTCTTTTGTAATGCATAGAGCAGTAAAATGCATTGCATTTGTCATTCCAACAGATGGTGCATTGCAAACATTTTGAGTAATAAAATGCATTGCTACTATAGTTTGTGATGTGCCATCTGTTGGAATGATGAAAGCAATGCATACGTCTCTGTTATGTACTATTTGGTATGGGATTTGTAAAAGCAGGGTTAATGTTTGTGATGTGTCGTCTGCTGAAATGACAAATGTGCTAGACTTTATGTATTACATGTTTGTGATGCACCTTCTGTTGGAAAGAAAATTAAACTGCCTATGTCTGTTATATGTAATTTGGTATGGGATTCATGAAATCAGTGTTAATGTTTGTGAAGCACCATCTGTTGAAAATATAAACATAGTGCTTATGTCACTGTTATATGACATTTGCTATGGGATTCATAAAAGCAGTGTTAAAATGTTTGTGATGTGCCATCTGCTGGAATGACAAATGTGCTAGACTTCATTACTACACGTCTGTGATGTGCCTTCTGTTGGAAAGAAAATTGCACTGCATGTCCCTGTTATATGCCATTTAGTTTGGGATTCATGAAATCAGAGTTAATGTTATGAAGCACCATCTGTTGGAAATACAAACATGGTGCTTATGTCACTGTTATATGACATTTGGTATGGGATTTGTAAAAGCAGTGTTAATGTTTGTGACGTGCCATCTGTTGGAATGACAGATGTGCTAGATTTTATTACTACACGTTTGTGATGTGCCATCTGTTGCAATGAAGTATGCACTGCACAAGTCTCTGGTCGCTATGGTTGTGGGACATGGACACTATCTAGTGACCCGAGACAAAGTCTGGACTCCTTCAGTACTGTGTCTCTTTGGAGAATCCTTGGGTACTGCTGGTTTGACTTTGTGTGGGTTGCTCACGGAGTCCCGAATGATACACATTACCTGCATTGTGAAGGAGTGTCACTTACAGCCATGTGTGCACAATTCCCTGAGGATGATCTGGTTCTCAGGATTATCATTGCTGAGGACCCGAGAGGCTGGACCAGGTCAAGGGAATGCCCACATTAATTCCTGGCTGCGGCAGATAGATGGTCATTTCTGGAGGGTGGGTCTGGTCTGCGTGTCAGCCTCTTGTCAACTGGCATCTTGTGCTGTTACGTTGTGTGGTGGGTGTGGCAATGCACTGTACCAGAGCATGCTCCCCAACCTGACCTGACTATACAGGTATGTCTCTGTTACATGCTATTTTGTATGGGGATCATGAAGGCAGTGTTAACGTTGGTGAAACACCATCTGTTGGAATGACAAATGTAGTACTACATGTCTCTTATATATATATCATTTAGTATGGGATTTGTAAAAGCATTGTTAATGTTTGTGATGTGCCATCTGCTGGAATAACAAATGTGCTAGATTTCTTTACTACATGTTTGTGATCGGCCAGCTGTTGGAATGAAAAATGCACTGCATATGTCTCTTATATGCCATTTGGAATGGGATTAATGAAAGCAGTGTTAATGTCTGTGAAGCAGCACCTGTTGATATGACAAATGTAATGCATATGTCTGCTATATGCCATTTGGTATGGGAATCGCAAAGGCAATATTAATGTTTTTGGTGCACCATCTGTTTGAATGAGAACTTTGTTAGATTTTATTATTACAGTACATGTTTATGATGCACCATCTGTTTGAAGGACACATGCAATGTATTTTATTACTATATGCATTACAAAAGACATTCCAACAGATGGTGCACTGAAACCATACCGAGGTCTACGTCGATTACTTAGATTTCAACACATCTTAGACGGGTAGCACAGATAGTCATCAATAATATTTTAGCAGGTTTCTCCTTTTGTGCTGAGTGGGGTGTTGGCTGCCCCCCTAACCCTTTACTCTCTCCCTCTTGCTTATTCATTTGTGTGTATATTACCGAGACAAACAGAATCGGCATCTCCACCTCCATGATGTTTTAAGGAGGATGTAGGGTGTCAAAGGAGAAAGTGACACACAGGCAGGCAGTATGGTGCAGTAGCTAAGGGTTTAGATGTCAAACCCTGCGGTTGTGGGCTCAAATCCTGAGAGTGTGTGACCCTGAGCAAGTCACTTCACTCACCTGTGCTCCGATTAGAAAAGCAAAAGAAATGTAACCAATCGTATCTCAAATGTTTTAAGTCACTTTGAATAAAAGTGTCGGCCAAATAAATGTACTGAACATACTCATGGAATTTAACTGACTGATATTTCATTTTAAAAAGTGATAGAGAAGAAGCGTTAACTACGTCTGCTACATTTTCGTGTACACGAAGTAATAAAGCACGGTGTGGTTTTGCTAATTTTCAGTTACTGACAGGTTTGCTGCAAGTTCTGAACGCACCCAGGGAATGACACTCGTTTGTGACCCCAGATCCAAGCAAAAGTCCATTTTTGTCAAGCTGAACAAAGAAAAGTGCGTTCATTTTATATATAACGGTACATCTCAGTTTCAAAGAATTTTGGTGAAGACCACCATCTTATCTTTCACATCGGTTAAGGCTAAAACAACGTGGCAGTGATGAGTTCCCAAGATTTAAAACACAGTATGTAATGCAGGCCTCTCATTTTCAAAGACGTTTTGTGAAGACCCCCCCCGGGGGTCCTCATCCGCCCCACCTTAATAGAGGTGAATTTTATGCTCAATTGCCTTGCGACAAATAGGACAGTCACTCAGGCGGTCCCCACACTGCTGGCAGGTGCTGTGGCCGCACATGAACACCGTATTCTTGATGTGATCCAGGCAGACCGGGCACAGCACCTTCTCCTTCATGTCCTCCAGCTGCTGCTGCATTTTCTCCATGTCCGCATTTGCGTTTGTACTGCCGTCATCTCTCGGCTGCGTGCCGGTAGCAGTTGGCCTCCTTCCTCCTCCTCCTCCTCGTTTTTGAGGATCTTTGGCGCACGAGGTCCCGTTGTCCCTGCCAGGACGCATACAGGTGTGACAGGTGCCTCCACCATGCCCGCCAGCCCCCTTCGATGTGGCTTTGACTTGGCCTTCGCTGGCCCCTCCGGCTCCCCGTGCCCCCATGCCTCCGTTCTCAGTCCCGGTGCCATTCTCCTTTTCTGCGGCAGGAGCGACTCTCTCGTCTTTGTTGAAATGCAAGATGTCCGGGTGGAGCTGGGAGCAGATTCGACATTTCAGTTTGTCTTCGCAGTTCTTGCTAAGGTGCCCCTGTCTGAGACACTTGAAGCACAAGCCTTTCGACTTCAAAAACTCGATCCTGACTTTGTTGGTCAGTTCCTTGATCCTCCTGCATTCGGCCAGAGCGTGGCCACCGCTGCAAAATGCACAAGGCTTCTTGAACGAGCAAACGGCCGCCTTGGACTTCTTGACGGCGCTGTCTTGGGTGGTCTCCTTTTCGGGGGCCGTGGCGAGACGGCATTCCCCCCGGGTGCCTCTGCAGATGGGCTTATCTTCCGGGGTCTGGTCTTTGCTCTCTGGAGATGGGAGACCCCTGGAGTCCTTCCCAAACGCGGGGTGCACGTCCTTCTCAGCCTGACAATTTAGGAACTCCACCAGGTCGGGAAATGTTGCCCGTCGCCCACGTCCCCAGTCTTCGATCCTGTAGGCCGTCCGCTGCCAACTCTGCTGAAGCTTGTGGGGAAGCTTTGAGACAAAGGCTCTCATGCTTGCCGTGAAGTTCATTTCTTCAATGCAGTTCAGTTGACTCATGGCGTTTCTGCACGTGAGGAGAAAGAACAAGTAGGAGTGCAATGCTTCGGTGTCGTCCTCCGTGATCGGGGGCCACTCCATCGCCTTGTCCAGAAACGCCTTCGATATCATGTACTTGTGCCCATAAAATTTATACAGCTTGTTTCGGGCTTCTCTGTAACCCATATCTGACGCTTTGTGCAAGAAGCTCCGGACAATGACGTGTGGCGTCCCGCTGGTAAACTGGTGCAGGTAGAAGTATTTGTCTTCATCGCTTTCACACCGACTGTCCACCAAATGGTCAAAAGAGCTAAAGAACAGTAAGAAGTCCAGAGGATCGCCGTCAAACACAGGGACGTGCAGGGGTGGCAGGGACATCATCCTCTGTGGTTCAGTCAAGCGCTCTGCCATTGCGCTCCGCTGATCTGACATCTCCGGCACCTCCGAGTCGTCTGAAGCTTTGATTGGACCCGAGCGGACCTCCTTGTCATTCTCCTCCCTGTTCCCTCTACACTTGCACGTCTTGCCCATGTAGTAACTGTTCATTCTGTCCGCCTCCACATCGAGGCCTTTCCATTTTGCACTGGACTCTTTCTGGGGTTTCTGCTGACCAGCCGACCGGGCCCCGTGGACCTCAAGAGCTGGCGTCCATTTCAAAGCTGCTGACTTTGTGTGTAGGGACGGGCGGGGGGAGTGTCGCGAGGTCACAGAGTCGCCGTTACTTCCAGGTGACCCCCCAAATGCTGTGACGTCCGTGGTCTTCCTGAGCAGCACCCGGGAAGCTCTGTCATCTGCTTGAGCGTCATCTCCCCTCATCAGACCCCTGAATTTGTCCCCAAGCGGTCCCGTCGCTGTGCCCGTCGACACTTTGCCCCCTTTTTTGATCCGTCGCTGCTGCACCCTTTGAAGCCAACTCATCGTAGCTCCAAGGAACTCGTTGCACAGCTTTACATTCGACGAGAACTCTTTGCGGTGCTTCCTCTTCTCCTCCTCCTTGGTCAGCAACAGTAAGATCTCCTTATTCAGGCTTTCATAGTCTTGCTGGAGTTTATGAAACTTTGTGTCGATCAGGCTGCTTATTTTATTGCAGTTCACTTCATTCCCTTTCAGTCGTTCAATTTCCTTCATAATGTCGTGAAGCTGGTCGCATTTCTGTCCCGCCGTGTCTTGAAGCTCGAGCAGCAGCAGCGGGCGGCTCTCTGTTGGGCCCGGCATGACGTAACGAAGCTCAATTCTCATTGTGGCAGCGTGGGACGTTCCACTCCAAATTGTAACCTGTTTAAGACACAAACGGAATTTGACAATAAAAAGCTCAGAACCATAAGATTTAAATTTACTGAAGTTTAAACCCAAAATGTACCTGTTTAGGTGCACACAAAACTGAGAAAAATACAATAAGAGACAAACGGGATAAACGTTACACAGTGTGATGGTCACCAGGCATGCTTTAGCGTAAGGACCCCTAGCCGGCTGGGAGGCCAGTTTAATGGAGGCACAGTTGGAGGCCAGTCGTACAAACCGTTACCTCCCCTGACACAAGAGGACTATGATGCCTTCATGGATACCTGCAGGGCAGGCTGGGAAGTGTAGTCCAGTACCACAGCCCTGCAGTGCTCCATGGGTGCCACCAGGGGGAGCTGCAGGGGCAAATCATCCCCTCCTACTTGTGGTAGGGTCACACTTGAAGTGCTGCTGGGTACGACATAAAAGAAGCTGCCCAACCTCATCCAGGTCAGCCAGCATCGGGCGGAGGTGGACAAAGCGTGCCTGGAGGAGTAAAAGGAGAAGAGTCGGAGAATGTGAGAGAAGTTGTGCTTGTGTGATATCTGTGTGTCATCTGTGAGGCGTTTGTGAACAACAACATTTATTTCTAGAGCACATTTTCATACAAGGGTGGCACGGTGGCGCAGTGGGTAGCGCTGCTGCCTCGCAGTTGGGAGACCTGGGGAACTGGGTTCGCTTCCCGGGTCCTCCCTGCGTGGAGTTTGCATGTTCTCCCCGTGTATGCGTGGGTTTCCTCCCACAGTCCAAAGACATGCAGGTTAGGTGGATTGGCGATTCTAAATTGGCCCTAGTGTGTGCTTGGTGTGTGGGTGTGTCCTGCGGTGGGTTGGCACCCTGCCCGGGATTGGTTCTTGCCTTGGGCCCTGTGTTGGCTGGGATTGGCTCCAGCAGACCCCCGTGACCCTGTGTTCGGATTCAGCGGATTGGAAAAAAGATGGATGGATTTTCATACAAAAATTGTAGCTCAAAGTGCTCTTTACATGATAAAGAAACAGAAAAAAGACAAAATAAATAAAAATTAAAATAAGGGAACAATAATTAACATAGAATAAAAGTAAGGTCTGATGGCCAGGGAGGACAGAAAAAACAAAAAAAAAAACTCCAGATGGCTGAAGAAAAAATAAAATCTGCAGGGGGCCACGAGACCACCCTGACCAGCCCCCTCTAGGCATTGTACCTCACATAAATGACCTCAATCAGTCCTCATTATAGTCAGGATTCTCATGGAAGAACTTGATGATGACAGTCATGGGGACTTCTGACCTTTAATCCATTACTGTAAGGACATCATGGTGCTTTGATCAGGTGGTGGTGGCGCAGGTCACCAACACAGAAAACAGGAAAAAGAACAGAAGAGAAAGTAGGGGTTAGTAAGAATTTTGGAGCCACCATGAATAATAATGAGAATTAATTGAATATACAGAGCATCAGGATTAAACTAAGATGAGGCTATGAGAAAGCCATGTTAAAGTAAAGAGTTATTAAGGAGTTTTTTAAAGTGCTCCACCGTATCAGTCTGGTGAATTCCTACTGGCAGGCTATTCCAGATTTGAGGTGCATAACAGCAGAAGGACGCCCGCCTCACCACTTCTTTTAAGTTTAGCTCTTGGAATTCTAAGCAGACACTCATTTGAAGATCTAAGGTTACGATTTGGAGTGTAAGGTGTAAGACATTCTGAGATATATGACCGAGCAGATGATTGAAGGCTTTATAAACCATCAGCAGTATTTTAAAGTCAATTCTGAATGACACAGGTAACCAGTGTAGTGACATCAAAACTGGAGAGATCTGCTCGGATTTTCTTTTTCTAGATAGGATTCTAGCAGCTGCATTCTGCACTCGTTGTAATCGATTGATGTCTTTTTTGGGTGGTCCTGAGAGGAGTGCGTTACAGTAATCTAGTCGACTGAAAACAAAAGCGTGGATTAATTTCTTAGCATCTTGCAAAGTTATAAGAGGTCTAACTTTTGTTATATTTCTTAAGTGAAAAAATGCTGTCCTAGTAATCTGATTAATATGCAATTTAAAATTCAGGTTAGAGTCAATAGTTACCCCTAAATTCTTTACCTCCATCTTGACTTTTAATCCTAATGCATCAAGTTTATTTCTAATAACCTCATTATATCCATTATTGCCAATCACTAAAATTTCTATTTTCTCTTTATTTAGTTTGAGAAAATTACTACTCATCCATTCAGAAACACAAGTAAGACATTGGGGGTCAGTGAACCAAGAGAGTCGGGGTCATCAGGCGCTTTTGATAAGTACAGTTGTGTGTCATCAGCATAGCTGTGGTAGCTCACGTTATGCAGTGAACATTAATCACTGCTTGAACCGACATTGGTGTTGGTGTGTTACTACAATAGTGAGAATAATATAAATAGTAAGGTGGAAAATGTGAATACTAAGGTGAGAGCTGCTGTTGACATAGTCGCACCTGAAAAGACAGTTAAAAAATCTTCTAGTACTGTTATATCATGGAAGACCCAAAGAGGGTCTGATTTAAAGAGAACATGCCGTAGAGCTGAGCGTAAATGGAGGAAGACTAAACTAACTATCCACTATGAGATATTGAAGGCTAAAATAACAGAATACAACAACAACAGTCCATCTTGAGAGGCGCTGCTACTCCTCTAGAATTATAAATCACAATGCTAGTAATCCCAGAGTCTTATTCTCTACGATTGATCGTTTGCTAAACCCACGTCACTCAATGGAATGCCTCCAAAAAACTTCCAGTGAAACTTGTGAGGCTTTTTCTGTATTTTTTAATCAAAACATTATCGATATTAGAAATAATATAATACATCTCCCCAACACTGATCCCTCTTGAACCCTGGTACTCCATTATAAACAAATTAAATTCTTTCACCAGGATAGATTTACCTGATTTATATAAAATAATTTCTCAACTGAGACCCTCCACCTGCATCCTTGACCCAATACCAACAAGTTTTTTCAAAGAAATATCGGGCGTACTAATTGATAATATTCTTGATATAGTAAACTCGTCATTAGAAACGGGGGTCTTCCCAGACTGTCTTAAGACTGCTGTAGTTAAACCGCTGCTCAAGAAAAATAATCTCGACTCCTCTGTTTTTGACAATTTTAGACCCATCTCTAACCTGCCTTTCTTAAGTAAAATCCTAGAGAAGACCGTCATTACACAGCTAAATGACCACCTTAATAAAACTGCCATTCTTGAGAAGTTTCAGTCGGGTTTCAGAACAAATCACAGCACAGAAACTGCACTCGTTAAAGTAGTCAATGACTTGCGGGTAAATGCAGACAGAGGCCGTCTATCTGTTCTCATCCTCCTAGATCTGAGTGCCGCATTTGACACCATTGATCACAATATTCTTACAAATCGTCATAGTCAGTGGATGGGCCTCTCTGGCAGGGTCTTAAATTGGTTTGAGTCCTACCTGGCAGGTACAAAATTCTTTGTTAGTTGTGGTAATTATACTTCGCAGAACCCTGATATTCTATATGGTGGTCCACAAGGATCTATCCTGGGTCCGCTGCTCTTTTCGATTTACATGCTTCCATTAAGTCAGATTATCTTGGGGTTTAACAGGAACTACCACAGCTATGCAGATGACATACAGCTGTATTTATCAACAGCGCCTGACTACCCCGACTCTCTTGATTCACTGACCCCAATGTCTTACTTGTGTTTCTGAATGGATGAGTAGTAATTTTCTCAAACAAAATAGAGAGAAAATAGAAATTTTAGTGATTGGCAATAATGGATATAATGAGGTTATTAGAAATAAACTTGATGCATTAGGATTAAAAGTTAAGACGGAGGTAAAAAGCTTAGGGGTAACTGTTGACTGTGACCTGATTTTAAATCACATATTAATCAGATCACTAGGACAGCATTTTTTCACTTAAGAAATATAACAAAAGTTAGACCCCTTATATCATTGAAAGATGCTGAGAAATTAGTTCACGCTTTTGTCGACTAGATTACTATAACGTACTCCTCTCAGGACCATCCAAAAAAGACATTGATCGATTACAACGAGTGCAGAATGCAGCTGCTAGAATCTTAACTATGAAAAGAAAATCTGAGCACATCACCCCAGTCTGAGCGTCACTACATTGGTTACCTGTGTCATTCAGAATTGACTTTAAAATACTGCTTATAGTTTACAAAGCCTTCAATTATCTCACTCCATCTTATATTTCCGGAATGTCTTACACTTCAAATTGTAACCTTAAATCTTCAAATGAGGGTCTGCTTAGAATTCCAACAGCTAAACTTAAAACAAGTGGTGAGGCAGGCGGCCTTCTGCTGTTATGCACCTCAAATCTGAAATATGAGTTTACTAAGAGAAATTCACCAGGCTGATACGGTGGAGCACTTTATAAAACTGCTGAAAACACTTTACCTTAACATGGCTTTCTCAGAGCTTCATTTTAGTATTATCCTGATGCTCTGTATATTCAATTAATTATCATTATCTTTCATGGTGGCTCCACACTCCATACTAACCCCTACTTTCTCTTCTGTTCTTTTTCCGGTTTTCTATTGTGCCAATCTGTGCCACCACCACCTGATCAAAACTCCATGATGTCCCTACATTGATGGACTAAAGGCCAGAAGTCCACATGACCGTCATCATCAAGTTCTTCCATGAGAACCCTGAATACCATCAGGACTGATTGAGGTCATTTATGTGAGGTAGAATGCCTAGAGGGGGCTGGTCAGGTGGTCTCGTGGCCTTGGACCCCCTGCAGATTTTATTTTTTTCTCCAGCCGTCTGGAGTTTTTTTTTTGTTTTGTTTTTTCTGTCCTCCATGGCCATCGGACCTTACTTTTATTCTATGTTACTTAGTGTTCCCTAATTGTAATTCTTATTTATTTGGTCTTTTTTCTCTTTCTTCATCATGTAAAGCACTTATGCTACAGTATTTGTAGGAAAATGTGCTATAGAAATAAATGTTGTTGTTGTTGGAGTGTTTGGGAGATCATTGGTGCCCCCTATAGGTCACATCAAAAATTTAGAAACATTTGCATTCCTAAGAAAACCACACTTTATATAATGACCTCTTATGGTTTTACAGCAGAACTAAAACTGTAATGGACTGGCATCCCAACCGGGATTGAACAAGGGTCCTTACTCAGCCAGGAGGCCAGTAAAATAGATGGATTAGAGGGGTGGGGGTGGGATGAGCACTGATAAATATTGTCTCCCCCAATACACTAGGTGGCAGACTCCCTAGCTTAGGATCCCCACATAGACACACACAGAGCATGTTGGGAGTTGTAGTCCCATGAGGTAGCCCTGTTGGGTTCCATTGGGGCCACCAGGGGAGATGAATGGATTCTCAATCCCTACTTATTGTGACTTCCTGGAAATGCTTCCATCAGGCTGTACCCTTGCAGTGGAAGTATTCCCAGGTCTGACATCAAAGAAGCCGCTTGACCTCATCAAGGGGGAGTTGGGAATCTGGAGGAAGGATGACAAAGCTTGGCTGGATGAGGTGTGGAGGAGAGAAAGAAGAGAGAAGAGCTGTGGTGTGGCTAGTTGATGCCTTGTTTAAAGCCTTTGTGTGACGTATTTCGCCAGAACTTGTGTCTGTGAAGTTGTACCATGGGTTTGGGGTGCTACAACCGCCCTGGTAGTCACAAAGTATCGAAGTATTAACCTTAGTTAATGTAAATGTAATGTAAATCGGTAAAAATGTTGTAACTGTGAATCCACTCTAAATTCTACTTGTTGGCCGATTCTGTAGAAGCAGGTACAGCACAGCACAGCACAGGCATTGCCCTTTGAGATGGCAGTTGATAAAAAGCTGCACAGACCAGTAATACAGGAGAGGGCAATTCAGCAGATCCTGCTAACCTGCTCTTCCAACCTGTAATGGACGTGCCACTGTGGCATCATGGGATGGTAAAGCATATAAAAGATGCTCTAATGAGAAGTTGGGCACATTGGCATTACACCAGAATTCTGTCCAGTGTCCCAATTATAAATAAATGTCTGGTTCTGTGAGTCGTTATTATTATTTTTTTCCAATGTTTTGGAATTCCCTCTGGAGTCAATTTCTATCCAAGTGGTCACATTGAAGGTAAGGAGATTTATTTGTGCGAATCCAAGAGAGAGGCTGAGGGGACCTCAGGAGTAGGGAGCTGTGTGGGGTCCTCCTCACTCACACACCAGTCTCCATTCGAGTCGCTCTACCTCTCGCCACGTGTTGGAGTTCTCTTGGCCTCTGCTTAGCTAGCGATACCCATTTGTTCAGCAGACATTATTATCTACAGATTGTTAAGGAGTAACGTTTGACATTTTTGAGAGAGAGATCACAGCTACATGTGTTTTAGAGCAGTGGTTCTCAGGCCCAGTTTATGCAAGGCCCACATTAACAATTCAAACATTTTTGTGGCCCACATGTTAGCCTTCGCTGGCATATCATTTATTGCTCATGCGTTTAGGAATTGGGGATAAATATTTCTAATATACAGTATTATGTAATTTTTTCTTTACATGTTTAGTTGCTCATTGCTTGCTACACAAATCTTAATACATAATTCACCAGCCTCCTCACTCACTCACTCACTCACTCACGTCCGTCCGAAGCCGAAAGCGCAGTTGTCTTCTGCGCAGCTGCCCGAAAAACCTTACGAGACCGACATCGCAGCAGGCGGCGGATTTATGGCCGCAAAAATTCAAAGAGAAAGGCGACTTCGATTAAAGCTCTAGAGGCCTGAAAGGCGATTTCGACTACAGCTCGAGGCCTAATTACGCATTCTGATTAAATTACGCATTCATTCAATACACCTATATCAGGTTTGTGGTACTTATACTTATTACTATTCCACTTGTGCCCATTTCATCTTACGTTGTCTAAACGGGCTCTTTGTCTAGTACAATAATAAATAGAGAGACAACGATAATCATTATCTGGTTTATTTTATTTTCATTTACGTTAGTAAAGTTGTCAAAGACGATGCTGTTTGGGCTTACATAGCATGTCAATTCTGTCTGAAATTTTTGATAAACACACTCGAAGATCATCCTCCACGTTCATTCTTGACCGATATTTTATTTTCATGGCAGTCAATGCAGAAAATGAAACCTCGCACAAATAAGTTGTTGAAAAAGGTATAAGAACTTTCATCGCTAGTGCTGACAACAACGGATATTCAAGCGAAACTATGCACCAAAAGGAAGAGATATCCGTAGCAGGATCGTCAAATTTGGTTTGTAATGTGCGATCACTGGACAGCTCCGCTAATTCATCTTGTGCACGACCAGTTAATTCAGAACTAAAGTACTAAAATAACTAAATTAAACAAAGAGTCTCTAAGCCCTAAAATCCTGCAGCTTGCATCCGTACGTACGGCCTGCCGCTAACAATGCGTAAAAATATGCGGATTATTTTCTTGTTTCCTCTGACTTTTTGTCTAATTTTGGTACTGATTTAAGACGTTAGCACGGCCCACCATATTCCCTGTCACGTCCCACCTTTGGTCCACGGCCCACGGGCTGAGCACCACTGTTTTAGAAGGTACCTGCTCATTGTAAAGAGGTATCATGACCACATGCTCTTCTCCCCACGTGGGGGATACTCTCCCATTAAGATCTGAACGTGATCAGATACAGTGACGTTGGAGCGCACCTACTTTCTGCTTGACCAGAATTATTTTTTTTTACCTGCTCACTTCCCTCACCAACCCCTCAGCCTGCGCTACGCACCAGCCAATTCACGTCTCTGCCGCTCGCATATGTGGATTTCACTTTAACCAAACAACAAATCTTTTAATTCTCACAGATAGGCCTCTTCATTGGGAGGCAACACTACTTTTCCCTGAGGGCAACACGAATTAGATGATCTACAAATCTCCAACTTAAAGTTTAAATCTGAACAATATATTCAATCTCTTTTCGCTGTTCCGTTATTTCACCAAATATTCATTTCCGTTTGTTTGCGCTCATGTGATCTTCACTATCATTTTTTGGAGACTTTCGAATTTTCCTACTTCCATTGTCTCTAACCTGCTCTGCATGTGTATCGTGCCAATGTTTTTGAATTCTTTCGGATGTTCTACTTTGTCATCTACTCTTTGTCTTTTATTTCCAGACCCGGTCGTTGGTTAAATCTCTTGGCACAAAGTCTCATCTCGCGAGACGTGAAATGTCTCTCTGAGAAAATCACGTCTTGTCTCTCTTCCCAGGATTTTTTTATTTTAATAGAGAGATTGATTTTTAAAGTTTGTCCTGTTTCGCTACTACGTGGGCGGAGCCGCGGGGGACAGCCAGTAAAATATAAAACAAAGAGGTGATAAAATCAAATAGCAATAAGGATACAGAGGTGATAGCAAACATCAAAGATAACAGGCAGTAACAGTGGTAAACTCATAATTGGTACTCCAGTCTGAAGAGATGCGTTTTGAGGGCAGTTTTAAACTCTCATTCAGTCAAGTTGACAAATATGAGAATTCCCAAGTTGAGGGGTACTATGACAGAATGCTCGAGCTCCCACAGAACAGAGTTAGACGTGTGGTACAGAAAGTCGAGCTGCAGATGAGGGTCTGAGTGAGTTTGGAGGAGATCAGTGAGGTAGGGAGGAGCAACGTTATGGAGACCTTTAAATGTTAATAGTGGTATCTCGTATCGTATTCGGTAGTAAACAGGGAGCCAGTGAAGTTGGGAGAGAATCGGTGTGATATCGGTGTGAATCTGACTGGCAGAACTGAGCATGTCGCCCTTGGCAGCACAAAGTCCCACACCCACAACGTCACCTGTGGTGTTCCACAGGGCTCTGTGCTGGGCCCTATCCTTTTTACCATCTACATGCTCCCCCTTGGAATTGTCATTGGCAGACATGGTTTATCTTTCCATTGCTATGCCGATGACACTCAGCTTTATCTCAGGACTACTCCCACCTCCTCTACTGCTCCTCTGCCAACATCTACATTGACCACCTGCCTGGAGGAGATAGAGGCATGGATGAGGCTCAATTTTCTTCAGTTGAATAGGTCCAAAACAGAAGCCATCTTAGTTGGTACATCACATCATCTCCGCTCTTCTACCATCACCAGTATTACTTTCTCTGGCCAAAATATTCCTCTTTCCACATCTGTTACTAATTTGGGTGTTAGAATGGACTCCCAACTTACTTTTGACACCCACATCAAATATCTCTGTAAGTCATCTTTTTACCATCTCAAGAACATCGCCAAACTCCGTCCATTACTCACCCTGGCAGATGCAGAGAAGCTCGTCCATGCCTTTGTCTCTTCCAGGCTGGATTACTGTAATGCGCTCCTCATCGGGATTCCTGGCAAGAGTATCCAAAGACTCCAGTATATTCAGAACAGCGCTGCCAGGATCCTGATGAGGGTGCGAAAGCATGATCACATCACCCCAATCCTGAAAACCCTTCACTGGCTCCCTGTTTCATCCAGAATAGAGTATAAGGTCTCCCTTCTTACCCATCAGTGCATTTATGGACATGCCCCTCTTTATCTACAGGAACTCCTTACCCCTCATACCTCCTTACGCTCCCTCCGCTCTGTACTCACTAACACTCTTCAAGTCCCCAGAACTAAGCTCAGCAGCATGGGTGACAGGGCGTTCTCATCTGTGGCGCTGAGGCTGTGGAATGCCCTCCCTGATTACCTGAGAGCCCCACAGTCGACCGAGGCCTTTAAGCGAAACCTAAAAACTCATCTTTTTAGAAAGATATTTTGTTAAATTATTTTATAGATTCTTCTATTTTTATTATTCTGTTTTTACTCTGTAGCACTTTGGGATTGCTAAAATATAAAGTGCAATATAAATAAAATGTATTATTATTCAGTGGATTTAGAACAGCAGGACGGACGGACGGACGGACGGACGGACAGACAGACAGACAGACAGACAGACAGACAGACAGACAGACAGACAGACAGACAGACAGACAGACAGACAGACAGATAGATAGATAGATAGATAGATAGATAGATAGATAGATAGATAGATAGATAGATAGATAGATAGATACTTTATTAATCCCAAGGGGAAATTCACAAGGTTATTATCCTAGCAGCAGAATTCTTACTTTTTACAAGATGCCACAAAGAAGAGCATTACAGTAATCTATACGTGAGGTGACTAAGGGCATTAACCCATACTTCAGTAATGTGTTCCGTAAGAACAGGACAACATCTAGAAATATTTTGGAGATGGAAGAAGGCCATCCGAGGAGCATTACTTATATGGGAAGAAATAGAGAGGGCACTGCCTAGACTGCCAGGGTGTTGAGGGGGTCCGGTTTGGTGGACTCAGGATTGGGTCACTGCTTTTTGCAGATGATGTTGTCCTGTTTGCTTCATCAGGCCGTGATCTTCTGCTCTCTCTGGATCAGTTCACAGCTGAGTGTGAAGCGGCTGGGATGAGAATCAGCACCTCCAAATCCGAGACCATGGTCCTCAGCTGGAAAAGGGTGGAGTGCCCTCTCAGGGTTGGGAGCGAGATCCTGCCCCAAGTGGAGGAGTTCAAGTATCTCGGGATCTTGTTCACGAGTGAGGGAAGAATGGAGCATGAGATCGACAGGCAGATTGGTGCGGCGTCTGCAGTGATGAGGGCTCTACATTAGTCTGTCGTGGTGAAAAAGGAGCTGAGCTGTAAGGCAA
Source organism: Erpetoichthys calabaricus (assembly GCF_900747795.2). Lineage (NCBI taxonomy): Eukaryota > Metazoa > Chordata > Cladistia > Polypteriformes > Polypteridae > Erpetoichthys > Erpetoichthys calabaricus. The sequence goes on from NC_041406.2 coordinate 3,146,812, forward strand.
AGCTCTCAATTTACCAGTCGATCTACGCTCCTACCCTCACCTATGGTCATGAACTATGGGTAGTGACCGAAAGAATGAGATCACAAATACAAGCGGCTGAAATGAGTTTCCTTCGCAGGGTGTCTGGGCTCTCCCTTAAAGATAGGGTGAGAAGCTCAGTTATCCGGGAGGGGTTCAGAGTAGAGCCGCTGCTCCTCCGCATCGAGAGGAGTCAGATGAGGAGGCTCGGGCATCTGATCAGGATGCCTCCTGGACGCCTCCCTGGTGAGGTGTTCCGGGCACGTCTAACCGGGAGGTGGCCCCAGGGAAGACCCAGGACACACTGGAGGGACTATGTCACCCAGCTGGCCTGGGAACGCCTCGCGATTCTTCCCAGACGAGCTAGAAGAAGTGGCCGGGGAGAGGGAAGTCTGGGCATCTCTGTTCAAGCTGCTGCCCCCGCGACCTGACCTCGGATAAGCGGGAGACAATGGATGGACTGCCTAGAATGACGCCCGGGCTCTTAACCTGGGAAGAGACGTTTCTGTTAATGTTATTAATTAAAGGGCGGCATGGGTGTAAGGAGACCTGGGTTCGCTTCCCGGGTCCTCCCTGCGTGGAGTTTGCATGTTCTCCCTGTGTCTGTGTGGGTTTCCTCCGGGCGCTCTGGTTTCCTCCCACAGTCCAAAGACATGCAGGTTAAGTGCATTGGCAATTCTAAATTGTCCCTAGTGTGTGCTTGGTGTGTGGGTGTATGTGTGTATGTGTGCGGTGTGCTGGCGCCCTGCTCGGGGTTTGCTCCAGCCTTGTGCCCTGTGTTGTCTGGGATTGGCTCCAGCAGACCCCAGTGACCCGGTAGTTAGGATATAGCGAGTCAGATAATAGATGGATGGATTGTTAATTAAAATGGAAGAAGAACAGTTAACCTTAGCGAGTGTAGATTTAGAACCAACGAGGAGCAAAATATTTAACTGGAGAAAATTGTGAGTCATCCATGACTTTATATGTTGGAGACGTGACATAAGAGTATTTGGAGGATTTAGTGGGTAGATAAAGCTGCATGTCATCAGCGAAACAATGAAATTTAATATCATGGCATCAAGAGACATTACCAATTGGGGAGATGGAGATGAGAAAACAGAACCCAACCGCGCTCTCATTTTTAAAGCCCATTACTTGAACAAATCGCGTCCTATCAGTGAGGTAGGAAGAAAACCACTGAAGGACGAGGCCACAGACTCCAAAACTAGCGGGTCGTTTCAAAAGTATTTGATGGGATAAGGTGTCAAATGTGGAGCTGGGGTCAAGAAGTACAAGAACCGATAAAAGTCCCATGTCAGCTACCCAGGAGAAGATCATTGGTAATGTTTTGTCATCACCAGCCGTGGTTTGATGGTGATATCCCTCTTTAGTGTTTGGGACTCCAAGGTCAAGACACTTGCATGTCGCCTGTCCTTAAAACAAACCCAGAAACATTGTGTGCTATGCAAAATGGTGGATTACTCTACTGTCTGCTTTGAGACAACTGAGAAGAGACGCAGTGAGAAAAACAGAAAGACCTGCATGTGGTGTTACTGATTTGGAGAAGGTGCCACGTCAAGAGGTCTGGAGGTGCATGAGAGACAATGGAGGACCAGAGAAGTGTGTGAGGAGGGTCCAAGATATGTAGGAGGGAGTGACAATTCAGGTTACAAGCAGTGTTGGGGTAACAGACAAGACCCGAGTTAGAGGAGGTCTGCACCTGGGGTCTTCTTGAAGTCCATACCTCTTTGATCTGCTTATGGACATGTTGCGTGCTGAAGTAAAAATCCAATCCCCCCAGTGCAGGATTTGTGCTGATGACATAAAAAAGGAGGAAGTGTAGAGGAAGTTGGAAGAATGAAGAGGAAGGTAGAGGACTGATGATAAATAGGAAGAAGAAGAAGAAGAAGAAGAAGAAGAAGAAGAAGAAGAAGACAGAATATCTGGGATTTAATGGTGATTGGGATTTGGATGTAGGGAGCGCCTTTGAAAAGACAGAACTTTAAATATTGAGGATCAGTGGTAGCCCAAGATGGACAATTGAATGCAGAGTGGAGTGGGCATGGAACAATTGGAAGAAGGTATCAGGAGTGTCATGTAATCAAAGAATTAAGGCCAAGATTAAAGGTAAGGCAGAGCAGCCATGATGGATGGAGCTGAGCCACAGGCAGTAAAGGGGGCACAGCATGAGACAATCGGTGAGACAACAGAAGTGGGAGAGAAATCTAAGAAAGTCCAGGAACGTAGGGTGAAATGGTATGGACATGTGATGAGGAGAGACAAGGAATCAATGAAGATGTGGTCAAAAAAGTGGTGGGAATGGAAGTGCAGGGGAAGAGAAAGTGAGGAAGGCCAAAGTGAAGGTGAATGGATGAGGTAGAAGAGGATCTGAAGAAAAGAAAGGGCTTGACTGGCGAGGAGGTGGAGGACTGAGCTGTATAGAGATGGGCAATCAAGCATATCAATCCCCCATAGAAGAGGAGGAAGAAGAAGAAGAAGAAAAGGTAGAAGAAGAGGTAGTAGAAGAAGAAGACATAAACTTTTTAAATTTTTGGACGTTAGCCTGTCGCATCATCATGTTAATTTCAAAGCTCTCCCAAGTTTGACTTGGTTCGGCTCATGCAGGAAGCTAAAGCAAGCAGGCAGGCAAACATGGCACTGTACCTTATCAGGATGGAACACTTCAGTCTTTCTGTCCTTTCTTCTTTTCTCCTTCTGGAGAGGATTGTTTGCTTTCTTTGTCTTGCGAGTAGGGAGTTCACCGACCAAAGTGTAGTCGGGTTGCCTCCATTTATTCTCCAAATGTCAAGATGTTCAGCAGTCAGAGAATCAAGTCTGGCAATGAGCTCCAAAAAATAACCCCAGAATTCCACAGTCCAAGTCAGTTTGTTTACAATCTTCAGCGATATTCAAAAAGCTTAGAGACAAGGTGAAGAGAAAAATGCCCCACGTAAATAAAGAGCCAAGTTCCAGTTCTGAAGGCCGATGTCTCCCATGCCTTGCACTCATAGAATGTTAAATTTAATGTTAAGCTGCAAACAGAAAGCCACCAGGCCTCCAGGCCTCCCATCTCAAAGACAGCCTGAGTCACTGAGAATGACAAGATAACAGCCGGGAGAGTCCATCGACAGGGCTGCTCGTTGGGGGAGAAGGTGGAGCCCTCCATATATACTCAGAGTGTCCACTTTATTAGGGACACCTGCTCATGAAGACAAGTGGCCTACTCCATCAAGGAGCCAATCATGTCGCTGCATACGTACATGCATACATAAACAGATGAGTGCGTCTGTGCTGCTTCTGTCATATTGTCACTGCTCTGAGGACATTCATGCAAGTAGGATTTCATTGGCTGAGGACTTCTGACCAGAAAGTTCAACTAAATGCCCATAACTACTGTAAATATTGAAACACACATATAGCGCCTTCACAAAGTCTTCAGTTTTTGTAGCATTTTGTTGTGTTGCAGCCTTGTGCTAAAATCATTTCAATTCATTTTGTCCCCCAACGTCAAGCAACACTCAATAACCCAGAATGACAAAGCGAAAACAGGACTTTAAAAGCTGAAATGTCTCCTTGACGCGAGCACTCCGGGCCTTTGCTGTGACACTTGAAATGTGGCTCATGGGCGTCCCATCCCATTCTGTGGATCGTCAAGGGCGGACAGTGCTTGGGGTTCACCTGTGGTCAGTTTAGCTGATTGGACACAACTAGTAAAGACACACACAACTGTCTATGGAAGGGCCACAGGTGACAATGCCCAGGCCTTGAGGTTTGAGGGAATGGCCTGCAGAGCTTAGAGAGGAGGGGATTGCGTTGAGGCTCAGATCTGGCGAAGACAGCAGTGTTGAAGGTTCCAAAGTGTAAAGTGGACTGTCTTAACACCATTATAGACCCCTGGGCAGAGCAGTGTACTGGGACCCCTACCTACACGGCCACTCAGCAAGTCACAACATACAGAGATTAGCATGGGGCCCCTATGCTTGTGGGGCCCCCGGGCAACTGCCCAGCCTGCCCATGCGTTAAGACGGCCCTGAGTGGCCTCCATCATTCTGTAATGGAAGACGCTTGCAACAACCAGTAGTCTTTCTGGAGCTGGTCAACTGGCAATTGGGGTCTTATGTTACAGCTGGGACCCCAAGGTTGGAGGTCAAATTGTACAGTTTAAGTCAGACGTTTCCATCCACTTGTGGTGAATTCTTTTAGACTCACATTCTAACCCCTGCACAGGTTTTATACGAACACACTATAAATTTGACACATCGTGTAAGACGTCTACTATGTGCGGGTCAAATGTCTTTATTTTTCCACCAATGTTTCACAGACATCAGAGTATTTCACCGTTTCTTGACCATTTACAATACAATACAATACAATTTAAATTCACTAAGGCAAGACAACCATGGAAAGCACGCCGGAAGGGGGCGTGGATTCACTAAGCCGCTGACAAGTAAGACACCCATGGCGCACGCAGGAAGGAGCCACGCCCACCAACTCTAAGACCATTGGATACGACGACAACTCGCAGAGCCACGCCCACCAACTGGGACGCAACAACACAGAAAAAACAGCGTCATTTATATTCGTCTGTCGTAGAGGCCACATGCACCTCCGAGCCACGTTGACTGTTCATAGAGGCATGTTTCTCGCAGACGTGAATCACCATGTGCAACGTGTAAAACGGTTTGTGAGGGGTATCCCATGGGATCCTTAAAACAGTCCTTTACAACTGAGGTTAAAACACAATGAAGTAAGCAGTCTTTAAAACCGAGTTTTCGGTTACGACACACAACCGCGTGCACCATAGCAAACTGTTTTACACACTACATACAGCAATTCGCATCCGCGACAAACATGCGTCTTCTTAGATGGTCCTGCAGGAACACAGAAGACGTTTCCCTGCCCACCAACCCTCCTTTTTCACCGGCCCGCGTCTACCCTCGCTCTCTAGGCATTCACACTGCCTGCCCATTTGCCCGGACGCAAAAACTCACCGACCACCCAGTTAGTCCCTTTCGTCTGTGCTAGGAGTCCACATGCACGTCTGAGCCACGTTGACTTTTAATTATTTTTTTCGGTTTCGACACCCGACCGCGTCCACCATGAAAAACCATGCGAAAGGAACAACGAAGCCCCGCCTAGAAACTCTGCCCCTCCTCCCACGTGCTCAGGAACGCACCTCAGACCACTGCCCGCCAACTCAAACAGCTTATCAAACACATACTCACTCGCTTTGGTCTGTGCTGCGGTCCAAATCCAGCTGTGAGCCACGTTGACTATTCTTTTGCCCTCCATGGCTACCGCTTCAAAAGTATTTCATGGAAACAACACTTCTTTCAACGTTATAGTAATTCCTGCTTCAGGTAACTGTTTGTTTCTGTCAGTCGGGTTTTTTTGGAAAAATGTCATTGACGAAACTGTTGCTCTCAAACTTCGTAACATGGCTGTTAGCTTTGTTTGCCAACATTGGGATAACTTCGGTGACGTGGTGTCTGTTGTTGTTAGTCACAGAGGCATTGTTATACAGTCTGCTCAACAATACGCTGACTACATGAATACGTCCGGAGTCTATGGTGGCGAGGCAGAAATTGTGGCAATGTCCCAAATCCTTCCAGCTACTATCAGCATTTACTTCCAAGAACGTCCTCATGCCTCCCCTCGAGTTTACAATCCGGCCCAGCATCTCTTCATATCCCTGTTCTTTAGCGGTCCTTTGGATCATGGACATTATGAGGTTCTCATGCCTCTCAAATACCCATGTGATAACCTTCTGTTGACATCTTTTGACTCTGTCGGTATGTGCACACAGGGTGCACACCCACTTGCTCGCCACACTAATGTGACGTCACCTGCCCACTCTCCTCTTCCTGAAAAACATTTAAAGACACACTCCCCTGAACACAGGTGGGCACATGACCAGGCAGTGCATACTGAACAAAAAATCAGCACACTAGCATGACGGAGAGAGCGGAATGGGTGTACTTCTCCTCTCCTCCCGTTCCTTTCTCCGCGCCTGAGCGCCGTCCACCCCTATCCTTCCGTCTGGGAGTAGAAGGCGCGATGTCGGTACGCCAGTTTTCAATCACGGACGATTGTGTGTTGGTTTGTTCCGTGCATTGTTACAATGTTGCTTTTCTTGCTGATTTATTACATTACCGATTTTTCAAATGTTCATTTTCTCCCTGTGCTTAAAAATCATTAAAAAAACTGGCCTGATTATGCGGCGTATGGTACGCCACGGGTTGGCTAGTACAATTTATTTTTGTATAGCCCAAAACCACACAAGAAGTGCCGCAATGGGCTCTAACAGGCCCTGCCTCTTGACAGCACCCCAGCCTTGACTTTCTAAGAAGATAAGGAAAAACTCCCAAAAAAACCCTTGTAGGGAAAAAATGGAAGAAACCTCGGGAAAGGCTGTTCAAAGAGAAACCACTTTCCAGGTAGGGTGGGCGTTCAGTGGGTGTCAAAAAAAGGGGGTCAATACAATACAATAGAATACACAGAACAGAACAAATTCTTAATACAATATAAAAATAAATATTTTAGAAGTACGGAGCAGAATTTAACAGTAGATGATATCTCATAATATGATTTGGATTTGTTTAGAGTCCTGGAGACCTCAGCTATCAAGCTGCCTCCCCTATTGGCCATCCCACAGCTGAGTCAGCACTGGGCCAGCCAATGTGATTTAAGGACCCCTCTTTCCCATGATTCCTGCGATCCTCCATCAGAGATGACTTTATCTTAGGCAGGCAAAACAACTTGGCAGGTGGGCCGTGGGCACCAAGTGCCACATTTGAGTACCAAGAAGAGAAACAGAATAGGTGAGGGTTAGTATCCAATTCTAACTATCATGTTACTTATGTTTTAGTGCTAATGGCTAAAAACAGAGACGCAGTCTGTTCAGTTAATCAGCAGCTCTAGTCAGGGTGTGCTAAACTGAAGTTGTGAGGATTTGAAAGCTGAGACTGAAGGGGCATCTCTTATAGTAGCAGGCAGACCAGTCCACAGTTTAGGGGATCCTGGAACTAAAAGCTCGACCTCCCACTGTTATTTTATTAATTGTTGGAATCATAAGCAGACCGGTATCTTGAGATCTTAATGTATGTTCAGGTTTGTAAGTCATGATAAGTTCAGACAAGTAAGCCGGACCTCGGCCATTTAATGCTTTATATGTTAAAAGCAGGATTTTGAAATCCGCCCTAAACTTAACCGGGAGCCAGTGTAAGGATTTAAGAACTGGAGTTATGTGGTCGTATTTTCTTGTTCTTGTAATAATTCTTGTAGCAGCATTTTGGATTAACTGAAGGCTGCATACAGTAAAGAACAAACATATCACAATTCAAAAGTTTCCATCCACTTTGTTAATATTTGGTCGCATTGCCATTAAATTGCTTAAATTGAGACAAACATTCTGGTCGCCCACCACATACTTCTTGCACATGTTTCTGATTTTTTTGTCCCACTCCTCCAGACAGGACTGGCGTAACTGGGATAAGTCAGTAGGCCTCCTCTGCTTACACGCGCTGTGTCAGTTCAATCGAATTGAGGCCAACGCTTTGTGATGGCCACTCCAATGCCTTGACCTTGTTGTCCTTAAGCCATTTTGCCCCAGTGCTGGCGTTCTGCTGGGGGTCCTTGTCCATTTGGAAGACCCATTTGCGACCTTGCTGAGCTCTTGAGATGTTGCTGCAGTGTCTCTCCATCATTGTCCTTTCTCGTGATGCCATCTGTTTTGTGATGCCATCTGTTTTGTGAAGATTGCCAGCCCCCCCCCACAAGATGACACTCCCATCCCTATGCTTGACAGTTGGCTTGCAGGCCTCACCCTTTTTCCTCCAAATGTAAAGATGGTCATTATGGCCATACATTTGGATCTTGGATTCATCAGGCCAGAGGACATTTCTTTGTACCCATGTCATTGTAAACTGCTTTTTGATGGTGGCTTTGCAGCGGTGGCTTCTTCCTTGCTGCAGAGCCTTTCAGGTGATGTCGACGTCGGACTCGTTTCACTGTGGATATCAAGACTTGACTAACGGTGTCCTCCACCATCTTCCCAAGGTCCTTTGCTGTTGTTCTGGGACTGACTTGCACTTTTTTCATGTCAAAGTCTGTTGACTTTGGTGGGTGGTCCCGTGGAGTATAATTGTTTGGACAGATGAACGTGGAACCTTGAGGCCTTTGGAAATTGTTAACAAGAATGAACAGATTTGTGGGGGTCCACAAATCAGCTTCAGGCTGATTTCTTTTGATTTTCCCATCATGTCAAGCAAAGAGGCCTTGAGTTGGATGGTCGGCCTTAACATCCATCCTCATGTTGACTCCAGTGAAGCTAATCGCCTATCAGAACCTAATTGTCGAATTGCCTGAAGGCTTGACGCCATTTTCTGGAATTTTCCAAACTGTTCAAAGGCTCAGTTAACAAAAGTGTCTGTAAACTGGAATTGTGATATGGTCAATAAAAAGTGAAATACTCGGAGGGTCTGTGAACATTGGTGGAAAAAATGACTTCTGATCTGCACAAAGTTCACGTCTTAAATAATCTGCCAAATGTATAGTCTGTTAGTATAAAATCTGTGGAGGGCTTATAAAGAGAGAAGTCACACAAAGTGAATGGAAATGTCTGACTTCAACTGCATGTCTGTTTTGTCCATTTTTGATTAATTGATTTCTATTAATGTCATGTCATGTCATTTTCTAACTAGACCAGGGGTCACAGGGGGTGCTGGAGCCTATCACAGCTAGCAGAGGACACAAGGCAGGAACAAACCTTGGAGAGGACGCCAGTCCATCACCGGACGACCACACACACCACACACACACACACACTATGGCCCATTTAATGTCACTAATTCACTGAACCTGCATGTCTTTGGAAGGTGGGAGGAAACCCATGGGGAGAACACGCAGACTCCACGCAGAGAGGACCTGGAATGGTCTTCTCCCAACAAGCCTATGAATGTTACTTTTGTTCATTTGTTGCATTACCTTTTTGTTTTTCATTTTGTCTCTCAGCCTTTGTGATGTGCCTTGTGTTTTGCAGGAGCCCATCACTGCCAATGGCCCGCCTCGTCCCTATAAAGGGTTTGTCACAGCTCATCTGAGGGTCTCAAGTGGACTCGGTGAGTGTTTGTTGTGTTTTTTTTCTTGTGCTTATCGCCATTTTTCATCTTCTGCTCCGTTTGTCTTTCCTCTGTCATTGGTTTGAGACTTTGTGTTCTGTCGGCAAATTGGCAGATAAACTTTTGAGTGAAAATCGGGAGATGTGATAAAAAAGCAAAACAACAAAAAAAAAAAAAAACGATATAAAGCGAAGCCCAATAGAAGAGGCCATAATTGTGGTCAAGAGAACCAGAAGGTCAAAACCAAAGGTACACACGAGAAAAGAGGACAATGATAAACTCCTTAGAGTTTTGGCATCCACAGTGTGGCTTAGGGGTACCGGAATGACAACGTCAGAATCAGCGAGGACATTTCAAGGTGCCAATCAGGTCGTCCCGTTTATTGTCTGGAGACAGAAATGTAAATGAAAGAAAACAGAAAAGAACTTACAAGTATTTGTCACTTCAGTGGGATCGTCAGAGCAGTGCAACAGGCTGCTAGCGGAGCTCTGTTGGGTGGGCCGCTCTGGCCAGTAAATGACACCTTCCTCCGGGACACCTAAGGTTTTATGGCGGCTGAACCAGAAGTCACGGGGCTAAGTGTCTTTAAGGAAAATGACTGAATGTAACAAAAGGGTTAACTAAATGTTGTTTTAAGCTTAGACACACGAGGCCTCATCTTGGAGGAGCCACCGATATAATCACTGAGGTTAAAATGAAGTAAGTGAGTAATGAAGACCTTCTTAAAAAGCCTAAACACCCCTATTATGAAACAGTGGTAAGATCAATGGGGAATCCTCTTGTGGATTCACGGCATTGTGGGGAAAGGAGGGGGACAACATCATTTGTGGCAGCGCCCCCTCTCGTCCTGAGCCTGCAATGAGACCCTCCAACACAAATTGAATGAAGATGTGAACTCATAACGGTCCTTTTATTCCATTACTTTGATTACACCTGGGGTCATGACCTCAGAGGCCACACCCCTAACAATGGTGGAAGTGGACCTAATGATGCAAATAAACACTGGTGGTCTTTGAGGACCCAAAATCCCACCAAATCATGATTGGATTGCCTTTGTTGCAAGTGACTCCTTCTGCCTTTTGTGCTCTCCGGAGTTTTCTTTTGTTAGAGAGAATTTTTATATTAATACATCCATCCATCCATCCATTATCCAACCCGCTATATCCTAACTGCAGGGTCATGGGGGTCTGCTGGAGCCAATCCCAGCCAACACAGGATACAAGGCAGGAAACAAACCCCGGGCAGGGCGCCAGCCCACCACTGTATATTAATACATTTTTTTTTTAATTTATAAAGATTCTATCTGGCCACCCTCTGCGTTACAAGTGTGATGGATGGCCAGGGCCATTACCCAGCCAGAGTGCCAGCTGGATTGAAGGACAAGGGAGAGAGCACGTAGGGACATTATCTTCCCTGGGTGTGACGGTGCAGGTTCTGCTCCATGTTCCCTTTTCCGGTTTTGGGAACCCGCCACCATCGATAACGTAACCAAATGAGCTGGCAGGTGGGGACAAAACACTCCAGACAAAGTGTCCAAGTGATTTTATTAAAACAAATCAAAAGAAAGTGCAGTGCTTCAACTGTCAAATAAATAATCCATTAAAACGGGTGAACGTGGAGGTTAAAAACCCACGAAATGATTCCATTAAAAGCGAGGTGAAAATACTGGGGGGAGTAGCCCAATCAGCAGACGCGACTGACCTTCTTCAGGAACACAGTGTGTAGTGTGGTAGACAGGAGGACTTTAGGAACTCTCAAAGCTTGACTTGATGTTTTTTTGTAAGAAATAAGTGGATAGGACTGGTGAGCTTTGTTGGGCTGAATGGCCTGTTCTCGTCTAGAATGTTCTAAAGATGTTCTAATATTCTATCTATCTATCTATCTATCTATCTATCTATCTATCTATCTATCTATCTATCTATCTATCTATCTATCTATCTATCTATCTATCTATCTATCTATCTATCTACTGTACCTACCTATCTACCTACCTACCTACAAAAACCAGGATGAGACATCAAGAAGGTTTGGGGCAGCCACCCGTATAATATGTCCTGGCTGCAAAATGGATTTAAGAATCGATATACAGATCTTTCCAGATCAGGGTCCACAACTGAACTGCTGGTTACAGAGTAAAGACGGCCACTTTAAAGGCCAGTGTAGGAAGTGGAGTCATCATAGGCTGAACTGGACATGACATCCTCAGAGGTGGGCCTGGAAGTGACATCATCGACTGCCCCGGAAGTGATGTCATCACAGGTCCCGGAACCCTACGGGATTTCCAGAGAATGGTCTGCAAAGGATTGAGAAAGACAGCACACACTGCCGCCCCCTGGTCAGACATGGAATTGCCATTATTCAGGCCCTTTAGTTGACTCCTATTCGCACTTGTGTGACACTTTCTATTTATCTATGTCATTCTGTCAATTGGCGATTCTAAATTGGCCCTAGTGTGTGCTTGGTGTTCGGGTGTTTGTTTGTGTGTCCTGCGGTGGGTTGGCACCCTGCCCGGGATTGGTTCCCAGCCTTGCTCCCTGTGTTGGCCCTGATTGGCTCCAGCAGACCCCCGTGACCCTTTGTTCGGATTCAGTGGATTGGGAAATGGATGGATGGATTCTGTCAACTATACCAAATACTGTGTATCTGATGTAGAGTATCTGTCTATGTAATCCTGCCAACTATTCCAAATTCTATCTATCTATCTATCTATCTATCTATCTATCTATCTATCTATCTATCTATCTATCTATCTATCTATCTATCTATCTATCTATCTATCTATCTATCTATCTATCTATCTATCTATCTATCTATCTATCTATCTATCTATCTATCTATCTATCTATCTATCTATCTATCTATCTATCTATGTAATCCTGCCGACTATTCCAAATTCTATCTATCTATCTATCTATCTATCTATCTATCTATCTATCTATCTATCTATCTATCTATCTATCTATCTATCTATCTATCTGTCTGTCTGTCTGTCTGTCTGTCTGTCTGTCTGTCTGTCTGTCTGTCTGTCTGTCTGTCTGTCTGTCTGTCTGTCTGTGTAATCCTGCCGACTATTCCAAATTCTGTCTATCTATTGATAGCTGATCCAGCAGAATTCTTTCAGCTTAACAAAGCACCACATACTCGAGGACATTTGTGGAAGTTCATTTAGGACTGAAGCCATGTAGCACTTCTTTATTTAAAGAATTGTGGGAGCCTGAAACAAACTACCAAGACATGGAGTTGAAGCAGAAAGCTCAACAACCTTGGAGGAGGATCTGACGTACGAGATCCGCTTAGCAGTTAGCTAAACTAACAAGCTTGACAGACTGAATGGTCTCCTCTTGTTTGTCAAATGTCCACTACATTATACATTTTTCAGCTCTAATTCTGTTGCCAGTACCTTCCATTTTTCTTCAGTACAGATGTTCCCAGCCCTGCTGAACTGCTCTTCTGTGTCTTTTCAGATCCTGCAGACTTCGTTTTTTTTTTTAAACAACAGCTGGCTGTTACCTACATGAGTGCCCAGGGCTCCCTGGCTAATGAATTGATAATAATAATAATAATAATAAATTTTATTTATATTGCACTTTATATGATGGCTGGCTGGTTGGCTGCCTGGCTGATCGGAGAGACTTTTCCTGTAAACGCAGGGACCTCCTCAGCCTCACAAATGTTTCCTTATGTAAGCAATTGACTTGGAGATAAATACCTCAAATCCCAGGATCAGCAGCATCAGTGCAGGCGCAGACCAACAGAGGAGTGGCGACCCTGCAGAGGTTTGAGTGATGGGGCCGAACGCCAAAGCTGCCAATTGGAATTTGACAAGCCGCTGCTGGTAGAAGGACCCGCAGCCCACCTCGAGGGCCAGTCCTTCCCTTGAACAGGAATGCTGCCTACGCTCTGTGAGCTTTCTCAGTTTCTACGCTGAACATTTCAGATGAATGGCTGTTAAAGTATCTTTTGATTCACGGCGGAGGGTGGGATCAGGGAGGACCGCGTTTCCTTCACAAACATTGGAGACATGGAGGGCGAGGTGCTGTTAAGTGTTTTCTAGGGCACGGTACACTTTTTTATTTTCTTAGATACAGCGCCTTCAGAACGTGTTCGGACCCCCCAGTCGCTTTTCTCACATTTTGTTGTATTGAAGTTGTGTGCTAAAGTCCCTTCAGTTCATTTTTTCTCGTCAAGCAACACTCACTGCCCCCAGAATGAAAAAGTGAAAACAGGAGCTTAGAAATTTCTGAAAGCTTATCACTCTATTATTTAAAAACATACTGCGATGAGACGAGACTTCGGCCTTGAGATTTTTTAAAGTCCCGCCCTCCTCTCAACCGTATTCAGCCACGCCCACAGTCCTCTCACCTCTCATTGGTATGAATGTTTTTGTCAGACACACTTCCTGCGCTCTCAGCTCTTATATATTTTAATGTTTTCCTCACTTTAAGTTCACAATTAAAGAAGACGTATCATGTCCAAATCTTATTGAAAAATTTCATCATGCAGGGTTATCAACAGAAGAAATGAGTACACAGGCAATCCTAGCACCGAGAAACGATGAAATCAAACAAACTAACGGCAAAAATGTCGAACGGTTACACGGCAAATTGGTTAAATGCGTATCAATAGACTTTGCTGAAACAGTTGGTGATGATGGTGCGGAAGATGAAAACATCAAGTTACAATATCATGAAGAATATCGACAAGCGTTATCACCGTCTGGTCTTCCTCCGCATGAATTACTGTAGCAGAAGGATGTATCCAAGAAAGGTAATGTAGGCCATCTTCAGGGGATAGCATTACACACCACAGGAGATCTCGATATGCCATTTGTATTAAAACGTTAACTATTTCTCGTTAGAAAAGCTTTTGCAAAGACAATTAACAAATCAGAGAGACAAACATTCGAAAAGTTGTTTTATTTAATAGAGAGAAAGAAACGAAATTCAATCACAGACAGTTATACGTTGCGTTGTCACAATGAAAGTCCAAACACGGAATCAAAATTCAATGAGATATTGACGAAAATTTTATTTAAAAAACCGCCACCTTATCGTGGTGGAGGGGTTTGCGTGTCCCAATGATCCTAGGAGCTCTGTTGTCCGGAGCTTTATGCCCCTGGTAGGGCCACCCAAGGCAAACTGGTCCTAGGTGAGGGATGAGACAAAGAGCGGTTCAAACCTTCTATGATGAATGAAAACTTTGGACGCCGTTTTCCCTTGCCCGGATGCGGGTCACCGGGGCCCCACTCTGGAGCCAGGCCTGGAGGTGGGGCTCGATGGCGAGCGCCTGGTGGCCGGGCCTGCACCCATGGGGCTCGGCCGGGCACAGCCCGAAGAGGCAACGTGGGTCCCCCTTCCCATGGGCTCACCACCTATGGGAGGGGCCAAGGAGGTCGGGTGCAGTGTGAGTTGGGTGGTGGCCGAAGGCGGGGACCTTGGCGGTCCGATCCTCGGTTACAGAAGCTGGCTCTTGGGACGTGGAATGTCACCTCTCTGAAGGGGAAGGAGCCTGAGCTAGTGCGCGAAGTTGAGAGGTTCCGGCTAGATATAGTCGGACTCACCTCGACGCACAGCTTGGACTCTGGAACCAATCTCCTTGAGAGGGGCTGGACTCTGTACCACTCTGGAGTTGCCCCCGGTGAGAGGCGCCGAGCGGGTGTGGGTATACTTATTGCCCCCCGACTTGGAGCCTGTACATTGGGGTTTACCCCGGTGGACGAGAGGGTAGCCTCCCTTCACCTTCGGGTGGGGGGACGGGTCCTAACTGTTGTTTGTGCGTATGCACCGAACAGCAGTTCGGAGTACCCACCCTTTTTGGAGTCCCTGGAGGGGGTGCTAGAGGGCATACCTTCTGGGGACTCCCTCGTTCTGCTGGGAGACTTCAATGCTCACGTGGGCAATGACAGTGAGACCTGGAAGGGCGTGATTGGGAGGAATGGCCCCCCCGATCTGAACCCGAGTGGTGTTTTGTTATTGGACTTCTGTGCTCGTCACGGATTGTCCATAACGAACACCATGTTCAAGCATAGGGGTGTTCATATGTGCACTTGGCACCAGGACACCCTAGGCCTCGATGATCGACTTTGTGGTTGTGTCGTCGGACTTGCGGCCACATGTCTTGGACACTCGGGTGAAGAGAGGGGCGGAGCTGTCAACTGATCACCACCTGGTGGTGGAGGTCGGCTTCGATGGTGGGGGAGGATGCCGGTCAGGCGTGGTAGGCCCAAACGTGTTGTGAGGGTCTGCTGGGAACGTCTGGCAGAGCCCCCTGTCAGAAGTAGCTTCAACTCCCACCTCCGGCAGAACTTCGACCACGTCCCGAGGGAGGTGGGGGACATTGAGTCCGAATGGGCCATGTTCCGTGCCTCTATTGTTGAGGCGGCTGACCGGAGCTGTGGCCGTAAGGTGGTCGGTGCCTGTCGTGGCGGCAATCCCCGAACCCGTTGGTGGACACCGGTGGTGAAGGATGCCGTCAAGCTGAAGAAGGAGTCCTACAGGACCCTTTTGTCCTGTAGGACCCTGGAGGCAGCTGATAGGTACCGGCAGGCCAAGTGGAATGCGGCTTTGGTGGTTGTTGAGGCAAAAACTCGGGCGTGGGAGGAGTTTGGGGAGGCCATGGAGAACGACTTTCGGACGGCTTCGAGGAGATTCTGGTCCACCATCCGGCGTCTCAGGAAGGGGAAGCAGTGCAGTGTCAACACTGTATATGGTGGTGATGGTGCACTGCTGACCTCGACTCGGGACGTTGTGGGTCAGTGGGGGGAGTACTTCGAAGACCTCCTCAATCCCATTAACATGCCTTCCAATGAGGAAGCAGAGCCTGGGGACTCAGAGGTGGGCTCCCCCATCTCTGGGACTGAGGTCACCGAGGTGGTCAAAAAACTCCTTGGTGGCAGGGCCCCGGGGGTGGATGAGATACGCCCGGAGTTCCTCAAGGCTCTGGATGTTGTAGGACTGTCTTGGTTGACACGCCTCTGCAACATCGCATGGACATCAGGGACAGTGCCTCTGGATTGGCAGACCGGGGTGGTGATCCCCCTCTTTAAGAAGGGGGATCGGAGGGTGTGTTCCAACTACAGAAGGATCACACTCCTCAGCCTCCCTGGAAAAGTCTATTCAGGGGTCCTGGAGAGGAGGGTCCGTCGGATAGTCGAGCCTCGGATTCAGGAGGAACAGTGTGGTTTTCGTCCTGGTCGCGGAACAGTGGACCAGCTCTATACCCTTAGCAGGGTCCTGGAGGGTGCATGGGAGTTTGCCCAACCAGTCTACATGTGTTTTGTGGACTTGGAAAAGGCATTCGACCGTGTCCCTCGGGGAATCCTGTGGGGGGTACTCCGAGAGTATGGGGTACCGGCCCCCCTGATAAGGGCTGTTCGGTCCCTGTACGATCGGTGCCAGAGCTTGGTCCGCATTGCCGGCAGTAAGTCGAACCCGTTTCCAGTGAGAGTTGGACTCCGCCAGGGCTGCCCTTTGTCACCAATTCTGTTCATATCTTTTATGGACAGAATTTCTAGGCGCAGCCAGGGTGTTGAGGGGGTCCAGTTTGGTGGACTCAGGATTGGGTCACTGCTTTTTGCAGATGATGTTGTCCTGTTTGCTTCATCAGGCCGTGATCTTCAGCTCTCTCTGGATCGGTTCGCAGCCGAGTGTGAAGCGGCTGGGATGAGAATCAGCACCTCCAAATCCGAGACCATGGTCCTCAGCCGGAAAAGGGTGGAGTGCCCTCTCAGGGTTGGTAGAGAGATCCTGCCCCAAGTGGAGGAGTTCAAGTATCTCGGGGTCTTGTTCACGAGTGAGGGAAGAATGGAGCGTGAGATCGACAGGCGGATCGGTGCGGCCTCCGCAGTAATGCGGGCGCTGCATCGGTCTGTCGTGGTGAAAAAGGAGCTGAGCCGTAAGGCAAAGCTCTCAATTTACCAGTCGATCTATGTTCCTACCCTCACCTATGGTCATGAGCTATGGGTAGTGACCGAAAGAACGAGATCGCGAATACAAGCGGCTGAAATGAGTTTCCTCCGCAGGGTGTCCGGGCTTTCCCTTAAAGATAGGGTGAGAAGCTCAGTCATCCGGGAGGGGCTCAGAGTAGAGCCGCTGCTCCTCCGCATCGAGAGGAGTCAGATGAGGTGGCTCGGGCATCTGATCAGGATGCCTCCTGGACGCCTCCCTGGTGAGGTGTTTCGGGCACGTCTAACTGGGAGGAGGCCCCAGGGAAGACCCAGGACACGTTG
The DNA here is from genome assembly GCF_900747795.2 of Erpetoichthys calabaricus. Classification (NCBI taxonomy): domain Eukaryota; kingdom Metazoa; phylum Chordata; class Cladistia; order Polypteriformes; family Polypteridae; genus Erpetoichthys; species Erpetoichthys calabaricus. Next base: position 3,164,158 of record NC_041406.2, read on the forward strand.
GAGGGACTATGTCTCTCGACTGGCCTGGGAACGCCTTGGGATTCTCCCGGAAGAGCTAGAAGAAGTGGCCGGGGAGAGGGAAGTCTGGGCATCTCTGCTCAAGCTGCTGTCCCCGCGACCCGACCTCGGATAAGCGGGAGACAATGGATGGATGGATGGATGTTTTTAAATGAAGTTTTACAATAAAAGTGTAAGTTTAAAAAGTATTTGCATGTTAATTTCAAAGCCAAACAGAATGAAATCGTATTACGCAATGAAAAACTCGAACACAACATGAAACATAATTTCCATTCATCCATCCATTATCCAACCCACTATATCCTAATCACAGGATATATATGCCAACTCTCAGGCGGGCGCTACGCACTGGCCACTTCGAGGCTCTGCCACCCACTCATGCAGAAGTACAATTTAAACAGATTGTTATTTTCATGGGAATTGTTACATATCAGTCAGTCAATATCCAACCGCAGATAATATCATAACACAGGGTCACGGGGGTCTGCTGGAGCCAATCCCAGCCAGCACAGGGCGCAAGGTAGGAAACAAACCCCGGGCATGGTGCCAGCCCACTGCAAGAAATATAATTTCTCTCTATTATAAAAAAAAAACATTTGCGACGAGACGTGATCTTTTGAAGAGAGACAGAGAGACACTTTCACGTCCCGCGAGACGGTCAAGTCACGTCATACTTACAACCTTTGGAAGCAAGACCCGTGATACACAATCAGAGCAGGTTAGAGATAATGGAAGTAGGAAAATTCAAAAGTCTCAAAAAAGGGAGAGTAAAGATCGCATTAGTGCAAACAAACAGAAAATATTACTCGGTGAAGTAACAGAACAGCGAAAAGAGATCAAATAGTGTTTGAGGATGTCTGAGGGAGAAGAGAGACGAGATGAAGATCACGTGGCATGGCAGCAGCAGCAGCTGATCGAGCAAAGAGGAGGTAAAAAAACAACTGTTATTTGTTTCCCATTGTATCACAGTTTAAGAGGGGGTTTCGGAGGAGCGATGGTGTCTCCTTGGGGTGCGTTCAGCCACCCTCTTCAAAATGGTGTATAACACTGGCGAGGGGGGAGGGGTAGGCAAGCAAAGCGAGCAGGGGGCAAGCCCCCTAGTACTTTCAAATTATTACGTTTTATTATTTTTTACTATGGTTAATTAATCACTGTCATGTAAAATAGTTCATTCCATTATGCATATGTAACAATGGGTGGCACGGTGGTAGCGCTGCTGCCTCGCAGTAAGGAGACCCGGGTTCACTTCCCGGGTCCTCCCTGTGTGGAGTTTGCATGTTCTCCCCGTGTCTGCGTGGGTTTCCTCCTGGTGCTCCGGTTTTCTCCCACAGTACAAGGACATGCAGGTTAGGTGCATTGGCGATCCTAAATTGTCCCTAGTGTGTGCCCTGTGGTGGGCTGGCACCCTGCCTGGAGTTTGTTTCCTGCCTTGCACCCTGTGCTGGCTGGGATTGGATCCAGCAGACCCCCGTGACCCTGTGTTACGATATTATCTGCAGTTGGATAATGACTGACTGATATGTAACAATTCCCATGAAAATAACAATCTGTTTAAATTGTACTTCCGCATACGTGGGTGGCAGAGCCTCGAAGTGGCCAGTGCGTAGCGCCCGCCTGGGGGTTGGCAAGCGAAGAGAAGCTAGTTAAATATAAACAAATGACCTATCCCATTGACGCCAGAATCTCATTTATTAAGTTGAAGCTGAAGCCCCTTTGAAGTCTCCTCGGGTTTGATGCCACAAGCTTCACACACTTGGATTTAGTGGATTTTCGGTCAAAATTCTCTCAAAGTCTGTGAGGTTGGACGGAGACCACCGGTGGACATCTATTTTCAGGGCTCTCCAAAGATGTTGTGGAAGACCAGGGGACACTACAGTTTCTCAAAACCCCAGACACAACCTCTCAGACACAAGTCCTGTTTCAAATCCACATTTTATCATATAAACTACAAACAGCATCACAACACAATTCTTTTTCTCTCTTTTTCTTTCTTCTCCTTCCACTCCTCCAGCTGAGCTCCGTCCGTCGCTCACCCGACTCCCACTCGCCTGGATGGATTCGAGCAGCTTCTTTTATTCTGGACCCGGGATAAAAGGGGCATAGCTGGTTGGAAGTCCCACAAAATAGAGTTAATGGATCCTTGCAGCACCCACAGAACCCGACAAGGCTGCCCTATGGGACTACAGCTCCCAGCATGCCTTGTGGGTATCTGTACAGGTTGTGTTGCCCAGGGATGATGCCACTTAGCTTACTGAGGGAGAAAGTAGTCCTGACAGGCTATCTCCCCCTCTCCATGCATCACACTGGACTCCATGCTGAGTACGGGTCTCCGGTTCATACCTGCCTAGAAGCCAATGTACCCACCTGTATTCTGGCTTTCTTTATCAGTCTTCTGGGATGGGCAGGGAACATCTTGCCCTTCCTTGTGCCCCATCACTGCCATGGCCTCATGGCCAGATAAGGGACTGGAACTCATCCTGATAGGGAGGCCAGTGCATGTGTGCCGTCCATTACAGTGTTCTGGCTGGGCGACTCAAGAATAATCACAGAGTTGTCCCACACCACTTCTGTGGTGTTTTTGTTTTGTCCTGCTAGAAGATGAACCTTCAGCCCAGTCAGGGGTCTGGAGTGATCTGAAGCAGATTTTCATTATGCATATCTCTGCTCTTTGCTTTGTTTAGCTTTCCCTCAACCCTCTCTAGTCTCCCAGTCCCTGACGCTGCCACCTCCATCCTTAACTGTGTGTAAAGAGTTGCGTGGGTGATGACTGGTGCCTTGTTTCCTGATGACGTGACACTAAGAATTAGGACACAACGTTCAATCTCGGTTCCATCAGAATGCAGAATCTTGTTCCTCACAGTCTGAGAGTGTTTTAAGTGCTCCAAGTGTGTCCTTTGGTCACTCTTCTATAAAGCCCAGATCAGTGGAGCGTTGCAGTCGTGGTTGTCTATCTGGAAGTTTCTCCCATCTCCTAAGTAGCACTTTAGAGCTCAGCCAGAGGGACCTTCTTGGTCATCTCTCTCACCAATTCCCATTTTGCCCTGCATGTAAGTCCTGAACAGTTCAAAAATTACACACTAGAGGGGGAAAGAGCTTTAAAAAACCCTGGCTAGTGTGGACCACTAGGGGGCGTACAGCTCCCCAAACCTTGGACACAACAGACACAGAGCTGAAGTTCAGCACTCCATATACGTTTATTTCAGTGGGGAAGTGCTTTTGTCCTTGCCCCCCACCACAGCAGCACAGTACAAAGCACCAAGCACAATTCAACACCAGTCTTCTCTCCTCTCTCTTTCTCTTTTTCCCGTCTCCACTCATCCTGGCAAGTTTTGTCCACCTCCTCCCGACTCTGGCACATCTTTGCTCTGGTTCTGGCCTCATTCATAGCACCCCTGGAAGTGCTCTAGGCGTTTACTGACTTTCTTCCGGGTCTGGCAGAAACGCTGCCACAAAGCGCTCTGTGGTTTCTGCAGCACCCCCTGACGGCGCCCATGGATTTCAACAGGGCTGCACCAAACTCCAATCCCCAGCATGCCCTATGGGAATCGATGGTGCTACAGTAACTCAGGGGGGCTGCCCCCAAGTGCCCCGGTGTGGTAAATTGAGGTCCGCAGCCGATTTCCATTTTAAATAAATAATCGCCACACTAGCAGCTTTAAGGACGGGGGGCTTGTGGCAGCATGGCAAGAGTGGTTCCTGTGCGTAACGCGGGTGGTCCCACACTTAAGTGCACAGGAGAAGTTACATGAGAGGTTGGGCATCAAACTAAAAGAAGCTGGAGTTCAGGGTGTGGTGTGTTGATGGGTGCAGAATTGGCTCAGACACAGGAAGCAGAGGATGATGGTGTGAGGAACCTCATCAGAACTGGCTGATGTTAAGAGTGGTGACCAGCAGGGGGCAGTGCTGGGGCCGCTGTTATCCATATTACTAACCGAGAATAAACCAGATATGGACGCAGGTACATGGCATGCCCATGGGCGCAGGAGACATAGTGCGCAGGCGCCGACAGCTCAACTAACGGAAATACGAAATAAAGCAACGAGCACAGACAATACGGAACCCTAACCGTCCACACTACACAGCATAGTCAAACCCGACATAGTACGGAAGGTGCGTGCGCCTACAACGCGTGTCTAACACACCGCAGGCAGACCCCCGAGATGGTACAGAAGCCCCAGAGATACGGACTCCACAGCATATGTGAATCACATTATAGTAATACAATAATATGAGTACTCACAGACAAAACAAACACAACAGGCTTCGGCGTCCCGCCCCACAATCAAACCGGAGAGAGTACGGCGTCCCCAAACGTCCACAAAACACAGCATGGTCAAACCCGAGATAGTACGGAGGGCGCATGCGCGTACAACGACTACCACATGAAACACACACACAGCACCGGAGGTATAATATTAGCTCAACTAATGTAAATAAGCGCCTACAACGCGTCATGGCTCAAAAACAAAGGAGCTCAACTAATGTAAATAAGAAATGAGACAACGCGTCCATAGGTAACGACACAGCCACACAAAAAAGAGGATTCAGCCCCCCGCCCCAGAGTGAAACGGGAAAAAGTACGGAGTCCACAAAGGTCCACCATACACAGCATCATAATACGGAAGGCGCGAGTTAGTACGAAAGCCGAAGGCGCCTACAACGCGTAATAAGAATAAACGAACGCTCTGTTTTAAACGTACGCCATCCTCACATGTCCAAACTATACAGCATAAGTGAATCACATTACAGTGATGCATTATTAACAGTACAACCACAGAAACTGCTCCGTATTAACAGTAAGTGCAATTATTCATATTACTAACGGTAAACAACAGAGAACTAATGGAGTCACGATCACGGCTCCAACACTATACAGCTCGACTAACGGAGCTACAAACACGAGCCCGCATGGACAAAAACAATAGACGTCGGCGCCTACAACGCACGTCTGAAACCGCGGAAGCAAAACTGTCTCGGCTCCAAAACCAAACAGCTCGACTAATGGAGCAACAAACATATCTCATACATTCATCAATGTATTTCGGGTTACCCAACACCAGGGGTAGGCGAGCGAAGCGAGCAGGGGGTGGAGCCCCCTTGTTATTTATATATAGAAATGATTTGAATAGGATTATAACTAACAAGCTGGTTAAGTTTACAGATGATACCAAGATAGGTGGAATAGCAGATAATTTGGAATCTGTTATATCATCACAGAAGGACTTGGACAGCAGACAGGCTTGGGCAGATTTGTGGCAGATAAAATTTAATGTCAGTAAATGTAAAGAATTACACATAGGAAGTAAAAATGTGAGGTTTGAATACACAATGGGTGGTCTGAAAATCGAAAGTCCATCTAATAAGAAGGATTTAGGAGTCATAGTGGCCTCTAAGCTATCGACTCCTAGACAGTGTTCAGAAGCCATTAAGAAGGCTGACTGAATGTCAGGTTATATAGCGCCTTGATGTGTGGAGTACAAGTCACAGGAGGGTCTGCTCAAGCTTTATAACACACTGGTGAGGCCTCATCTGGAGTCCTGAGTGCAGTTTTGGTCTCCAGGCTACAAAAAGAACATAGCAGCACTAGAGAAGGTCCAGAGAAGAGCAACTAGGCTGATTCAGGGCTATAGGGGTTGAGTTATGAAGAAAGATTAAAAGATTTAGGAGTTGTAGTGGACTCAACACCATCAGCTTCCAGATAGAAGCCATTAAGAAGGCTAACAGACGACTGTCAGGTTATATAGCGCCTTGATGTGTGGAGGATAAGTCACAGGAGGTTCTGCTCAAGCTTTATAACACACTGGTGAGGCCCCATTTTGAGTACTGGGTGCAGTTTTGGTCTTCAGGCTACAAAAAGGACATACCAGCACAAGAAAAGGTTCAGAGAAGAGCAGCCAGGCTGATTCCAGGGCTACAGGGGTTGAGTGATGAGGAAAGATTAAAAGAGCTGAGCCTTTACATAGATGAAGAGGAGACCTGACTGAAGTGTTTAAAATGATGAAGTGAATTAGTCCAGTGGGTCGAGACGGTGACTTCAAAATGAGTTAATCAAGAACACGGGGACGACGCTTTTTCATGGTAAATTTCACACAAACATGAAGATTTTTGTCTTCACACAGGGAACCACAGACACTTAGAATAAATGACCAAGTATTGTGGTGGACAGGAGGACTTTATGGACCTTCAGAACTCAACTTGATGTTTTTTTTAAAAGAAATAAGTGAATAAGACTGGCAAGCTTTCCTGGGCTGGATGGCCTGTTCTCATCCAGATTGTTCTAATGTTGTAATGTAGTTGAGGTTTTGTCCCACACGTGCGCATGGGAGGCAGCTAAAGGGCTTAAAGGAAGGTAATTCCACACCAGACCAGGGGGTGGCGAGGTGCACTGATCCTTTCTCATTTTCCACTGCAGATCTGCCAGGCCTCCATGATGTCACTTCTGGTCCAGAAGACGCCCCTTCCGTTCACGAGCCTGATGACGTCACTTCCGGTCCAGGTCATAATCAGCTCACTTCCTCTGCCGCACTTTAAAAATCCACCACCATCTCAACCTCACCTGTTAGTTTGGTTTTGGACTCACATCTGTACTAAAACGTCTTCCATTTTCAGCCAGGAATAATTATATGGATGACTGCCCCAAATCTTTTTATGATTCTTGTCTCATCTTTGACATTATTAAAATGTTATATAAAATGGTATAAAATTTGCATTGTATTTCTTCAAAGAAGTCTTTAATTAAGTTGTTTTAAAAAATCTTTTGGCCCACCTGTGGACTGGTGTTGCCGCAGCTCATCGGTTCAAAATCGCTGCATTAGATGAATCATCCTGGAGCTTCTGCATCCCAATTAAAACCCATAAGCACGTTATGATCCTCACTACCAGCCTACAAAGGTTTACATTCCCAGGAATTTTTTGAATGGAGCGCCTTCCAGGCCTGCCTACAAAGATGGAGGGTCTGCCTTCTTCTCCCCAGTGGCTTCGTTGTTTTGTTTTTTTTTTTTTTTCACCATCCACAAGATGGTATCCATGTTTGCTTCACAATAAAAGTCCTTCCTGTCTTCATATTATGCAAGGCAGTCATTTCAAAATAAAAACTTTAACAAGGAGTTCAGGATTGTTCCACCCCCCAAAAAAATCTTCCAATAGAACAAATAATTAGGGTTAGGGTTAGGGTTTATTTGTGTCTTGTTACATGCTCTAGGAGCTAGGGGGCGCTCTCAACCTCTCTTTGAATCCAGAATGATTTAGAATGCCAAAGTGCTCAGATTGCTTGTTTATGTTTTTATTATTTTGATGACAAATCATAAAAAAAAAAAAAAAAAAAAAAAAAAACAGACGGTCAGGTTTAGCAAAAATGAACTACAGAAATAAACAGAACTCAATAACACTCAAGTCTCTCTGGGCCGTCCTATAACCTTTTGTCAGCTACTGACAGAATTAGGAGGTGAGTGACTGACATTTTGAAGACGTCAGATAGATTCCAAACCCCCCCCTGCCACAGCCTTCTCTGCTCAGGTCTAAAGAGCTTTAACCCCCTGAGCAGGGCAGGCTCTTAGGCTCCTTAGGCCCTTTAGGCCTGGGCTGCCATTGTTTGCACCGTAAAGTTAGGAGCCGTGCTTGCTGGATAGCAGCCGCCTCTCTCAGGTCCCTGTAGATGGCAGCAGTGAGTCCACAGGTAAGAGGCTGACAATCACAAGGGTCCCCTCCATATATAATGTCACTTCGGATTGCTCGTGCTCAGCTGTGTGAGCGCTATATAACCCAGCCTCCTATTGGCCGCCTTAATCCCGGCTACACAGCACGCCATGCAGACGCTCGCCAGAACTCTCGTGTCTTTCTTATAAGAGCAGATTAATGTCTGACAGCAAGCACAGCAGCATTTATTTCCACTGTAGATGTTCATACAAGGGCGGCACGGTGGTGCAGTGGGTAGCGCTGCTGCCTCACAGTTGGGAGACCTGGGGACCTGGGTTCGCTTCCCGGGTCCTCTCTGCGTGGAGTTTGCATGTTCTCCCAGTGTCTGCGTGGGTTTCCTCCAGGCGCTCCGGTTTCTTCCCACAGTCCAAAGACATGCAGGTTAGATGGATTGGCGATTCTAAATTGGCCCTGGTGTGTTTGTGTGTGTCCTGCAGTGGGTTGGCACCCTGCCCGGGATTGGTTCCTGCCCTGTGTTGGCTGGGATTGGCTCCAGCAGACCCCCGTGACCCTGTGTTCGGATTCAGCGGGTTGGAAAATGGATGGATGGATGTTCATACAAAGCATGTAACTCCAAGAGCTTCTCAACATGTCACAGACCGGTTAATCGAAGGACTGGCATTCTATGGGGCAACAAGGAAGTGCAGAATTTTTGTTTCCTGTTCATTAAAAGGGAGTTTTGTCTTTTAATCCGTTCTTGGTTTCATAGTGCTGGTGATGAGTTGTGTGTTGGTCAGATGAGCAGATAAGAATTTCATTGTGTCAACAGAACAATATTAGTACCACTCCTATGACTGCTACTTCCATGTCACTTCCTGCCCCTTCGCTCTCAAACCTCTTTACTTCCTGCCAGTTGAACCCTCGCCCAACTCAACTCCCGACTGCATTTTGAAAGCCTAAGAAGCTTTAATTTACCATCCTGGGATTTCTTCTGCTGATGACCCTCCATCACCAATGACTTCAGTGGTTGTAAATCACTGTGGCCGTCCACTTAGAGCTCCCCCTACTGACCAGAGGTGGCACTGCACCACACATCTCCATCTTCTCCAATGTACTGCAGGGGTTCCACTTAGTGCCCTACAATAGCCTGGATGCCCCCCAATCTAGTCACTTATCCTGAGGTGCCCCATTCAGCATGCACTGCCCATCCCGATTGGCCCCTCCTCTTTAAATGGGTGATGTGAAGCTCTAATGCTGCTCACTTATTCAGAATGCAAAGAACATGCCGAACAGATCAAGATCTGACATGGCACTGGATTCAGGTTCCTTTTGACCTTCAATGTGTCCCTGTAGGTGGCAGCAGCGAGTCCTGAGAGGCCGACAGTCACCAGCGTCTCCTGCAGTTTTTAATTGTAATGAGCCTGGAGGTGGCGCTATATAACTCAGCCTCCTATTGGCTGTTATAATCAATGCTATACACCATCCAGATGCTCACTGGAACCTCAATGTCTTTTTCGTAAGAGCAGATTTGTCTTAACTGGTTATACTCTGGGGGAGGCACAGAATCCCGTGAGCTGATTTTTGTTTCCTATTCATTAAAATGAAGTTTTATTCCACTCTTGGTCTTCATAGCACTGTTGATGAGCTGCATGGCGGTCAGACATGCAGGTAAAAATTTCATCGTGTCGACAGAACAATGTTAGTTCGGCTATAACGATTACGACCCATGTCACTTCATGCACCTCGCTCTCAAATCCTTTCATCTCTTTTCTTCCTGCCAGTTGAACCCTTGCCCAACTCATCTCCTGACTCCATTTTTAAAGACAAAGACGTTTTTAAATGAACTTTCCAGCCCGGGTCTACTTCTGGTGGTGGCAACACAATAACCTCCTCCATCCAGATCACCTCTGTGGTCACAAATCACTGCAGCTGCCCGCCTAGAATGCCCCCAAGTGAGCAGAGGCGCTACTGCAGCAATGAACCCCACCTCAACCCTCTCACAACCCCATATAAACTATTTGCCCCGTCACTTACCCCACAGTGCCCCATTCGGCCTGCACCCTTTAAATGGGTGTTGTGAGTGAAATGTGCATTTAAATGAGCCCCAATGCCGCCCAAGCATTCAGAAAGTGAAGAACCCGCCGAACAAAACAAGATCAGACGTTGTACTGAATTCAATTTCCTTTTGACCTTTTGGGTCGCACACCAAATTTCTGGTTTACTTCTTTTTCCGAATTTATCCCATTAAAGGCAACGTTTGTTGAACTACTGGATGATTCAGACAAATGTTTTGCCCCTCGGAATTGCTTAGTCTCTCATTTTTCTCCTTTGCTGGAGTTAAAGCCGAGGCTGAGTCTCAACATGATGGATGTCCTCCATCCCGAAGTGTGTTTACACAGACGCAGCTGTGATTACGAAGTCCTAGCAGACAGCTGAGAGCCGTCTGGGCCGGAAAGGCCACTCAGGTCTGCTTTATATAGCGCCTTGCCACCACGAACAAGATGCTTTACAGTTGTCCATGTGCCTGTCCAGGTGGGTGAAGTGACCTGCTCAGGGGGTCACAATTGGAGTTCATGGCATCTCTCTGTGACTCCTAGTCCAACATTGTGACCAGTGAGCCACGCAGTGAGCCTACAGCAGAGGCAGCTTTTGAAAGTTAACGTGAAGAGTGTGAGAGGCTTAAAGATTTATCCATCCATCCATCCATTGTCTCCCGCTTATCCGAGGTCGGGTCGCGGGGGCAGCAGCTTGAGCAGAGATGCCCAGACTTCCCTCTCCCCGGCCACTTCTTCTAGCTCTTCCGGGAGAATCCCAAGGCGTTCCCAGGCCAGTCGAGAGACATAGTCCCTCCAGCGTGTCCTGGGTCTTCCCTGGGGCCTCCTCCCGGTTGGACGTGCCCGGAACACCTCACCAGGGAGGCGTCCAGGAGGAATCCTGATCAGATGCCCGAGCCACCTCATCTGACTCCTCTCAATGCGGAGGAGCAGCGGCTCTACTCTGAGCCCCTCCCGGATGACTGAGCTTCTCACCCTATCTTTAAGGGAAAGCCCAGACACCCTGCGGAGGAAACTCATTTCAGCCGCTTGTATTCGCGATCTCGTTCTTTCGGTCACTACCCATAGCTCATGACCATAGGTGAGGGTAGGAACATAGATCGACTGGTAAATTGAGAGCTTCGCTTTGCGGCTCAGCTCCTTTTTCACCACGACAGACCGATGCAACGCCCGCATTACTGCGGATGCCGCACCGATCCGCCTGTCGATCTCACGCTCCATTCTTCCCTCACTCGTGAACAAGACCCCGAGATACTTGAACTCCTCCACTTGGGGCAGGATCTCGCCACCAACCCTGAGAGGGCACTCCACCCTTTTCCGGTTGAGGACCATAAATCAAAAGAAACACCTGAAGGTGAAGGCCGGGGCACCATGGCCAGTGGGCTCTGGAAAGGTCTGGAAAGCCCCCTGATCAGACTGAGCAACAAACACCCAGATAATCCTCACTTCTGAAATATTATCCATCCATCCACATTTAAATATTACATGGCTGTAAGTCCAAGGTGAGATGATCCAGCCATAAAGGTGCAGTGACATTCGTGTCTACCCATTCCTTAACTGGACACAATGCTGGTGCCCAGGGGCTCCTCTCAATGCCCTGCTGCTGACTCCATTTTGTGGTTCAGCTCAGCTTGTTGAGTCCCCTCTAATACTCCCTTAGTGCAGGTCTGAGTGTTCAGAAAGAAAGAAAGTCTGGGCTGGACAAAAATGAGCTGACCGCTCTGCCAGGACTGCATGGCTGCTGCACACCTCTGAACGCCCGTCCTGCTGAAACACTTGCTGTGTGGCCAGTCAGGAGAAAAAGGGAGAGAAATGGCGGACAGCTGAGAGACGACGGGCCAGTCCTGCAAAAAGAGGGCAGAATGGAGCCAGCGGTGGCCAGAAGAAGGAAAACGTTAGGGAGTGAAGGGAAGACAAAAATGACAGGCACTATATAAATGTACGGTAGAGGGAGAGAAGGGAATGGATGGATATAAAAGACCTGATATAAGAGAAAGTTGTGAAAAACACTAGAGAATAGACAGAGGTAAAAGAAGCACTATGAGGATAGATTTGAAAGGCACTATATAAGAAACTGATGGGTAGGAATGGCACTATATAATAGACAGACAGACAGACAGACAGACAGACAGACAGACAGACAGACAGACAGACAGACAGACAGATAGATAGATAGATAGATAGATAGATAGATAGATAGATAGATAAGACAGACAGACAGACAGACAGACAGACAGACAGACAGACAGACAGATAGATAGATAGATAGATAGATAGATAGATAGATAGATAGATAGATAGATAGATAGATAGATAGATAGATAGATAGATAGATAGATCTTAAAGGCACCATATAATAGATAGATACATATATATATTTACATAGTGTGATGAGTGGCCTTGGCCATTACCCGGCCAGACTCAGAGAATCTTTGAGGCACTACCTCCCCTGGGACACTAGAGGGCAGCCCTCCTGGGTGGCTGTGGCACCACGGTTTTACACAGGGCATGCTGGGACTTGGAGTTTGGTACAGCCCTAGTGGGTTCCATGGGGGTGACCAGGGGGAGCTGCAGAGCCCTACAATGGACTTCCACCACACCTGTGAGTGATTCCAGGTAATACTGGTAAGCCACCTGGAGCACTCCCAAGAAAGAAAGAAAGAAAGAAAGAAAGAAAGAAAGAAAGAAAGAAAGAAAGAAAGAAAGAAAGAAAGAAAGAAAGAAAGAAAGAAAGAAAGAAAAGAAGAAATGAAAGAAGGAAAGGACTGTGCTTTTGTCTTGAGGACATTGTGCTCTTGTGTGAAGTGAAGACAGTGTTTCCCCACCTATAAATAAAGGTGTGCTGTGTGGCGATTTGTGTCCTGCCTGTCTGTGTCAGGGTTAGGGTGGCTGTATGTGCCCGGTGGTCCACTATATATATATATACAGAGAGAGAGAAGGGGGAGACAAACGTCACTCTATGACAGACAGACAGATGCCTTATGTCAGGCACTATCACTGATACCCCAGCTGCTGTCACCCCCCCCCCCACCCCCCTTGTTTGAGTCCCTCGCCGTCTTTTCTTTCCTTTTCTTTCTTTCTCTGCTGACACGTTGCTCCCCCCATCTTTCACTTTCTGCTTTGCTCCCTCTTTTCTCCTTTTGCCCTCTCGTTTCTTCTTATTTATCAAGCTCTGTTTATTCAGCTGCATCTTTTTATTTTATAACAAATGGAAAAAAATAAGACTTACGTCGCTTGTTCAAGGCCCTAAACGTTTGTAGAGGAACGTCTGAGTTCAGTTGAAGGAAACCATCTGTGAAACATAAAGAGAAGGTCAATAGGAAGGCCACCCCACTGCCAAGTCACAGGTTGGCCATCCTCAGGTGCCACGGTCCTCAGTATGCGCCTGTCACTTTTTTTCTCTGCACTTGATGGTCCACCAATAAAAACAGACACTGGTGGAAATCTGTCAACCAGGAGAATTTCATTTAATTTCATTATTACAGCAGTGCAACTGTGGATATGGAAAAAAGAGGGTGAAGAGTGCAGAGCGGGCTTTCCGTGTGAACAGAACGCACTCCGCCTGCATCACTTAGATGTATGGGAACTGAACAGACAAGATGGCACACTGTGGATGAGTGGAGAGCACAGCGCCAGGTGAAGCTCCACTCACACTGCATCTACAGACATGGCATACAAACATGAGACTGAACTGTGGGCTTTCTTTGTGAAAACGGAAGGACTGGTGGAGCGTCCCACTTGGCCATGAATGAGGCTCTTTTAAAAAATACAAAAACTACTACAGCACCCCTCGGTCCGGACATGAGAGAGACGTGTTCTCCGGGAAGACTCCGATTGCAGAGAGGGTGCGGATGCCCAGAGAAGTCACCGATACAAGCGGCCCGTGAACAGTACGGTTCTTTGCAGATCTGTTGTTGTAAGAAGCACTTAATTATGGGCCTCCCTGCTGCTGGCGACCACTGAGCCTTGTATGGACCCTGGCCTTGGATCGGCTCACTGATAGTGAGGGTTAGCGTTGACTCTGAAATGAAGGGATTGTGTTAATAAAATGCTTTAGTTGCCTCACATTTTTATGCAATCATTTTGTTCACCCCACTGAATTAAAGCTGAAAGTTTGCACTTCAACTGCATCGGAGTTGTTTCATTTCAAATTCATTGTGGTAATGTACAGAACCAAAATGAGAAAAAAGTTGTCTCTGTCCAAATATTTATGGACCTAACTGTAAATATATTACATAGGGCGGCATGGTTTCACAGTGGGTAGCGCTGCTACCTCGCAGATAGGAGACCCGTCTGAGTTCGCTTCCCGTGTTCTCCCTGTGTGAAGTTTGCATGTTCTCCCCGTGTCTGCGTGGGTTTCCTCCCACAGTCCAAAGACATGCAGGTTAGGTGGATTGGCGATTCTAAATTGTCTTTGGTGTGTGTGGGTGTGTGTGCCCTGTGGTGGGCTGCCGCCCTGCCCCAGGGTTTGTTTCCTGCCTTGCACCCTGTTGGCTGGGATTGGCTCCAGCAGACCCCCGTGACCCTGTAGTTAGGATATAGTGGGTTGGATGGATGGATATAAATATATATACTAGGGGGCTCTGCCCCCTGCTTTCTTTGCTCGCCAACCCCCTAAATGCTCGTCATTTCCCAAATCGTGCTGTGCTTTTGGATAAACACGAATATCAACTCTGTCTTTGATATCTCCGTCTTTCAAACTATTGTCGCTGACATGTTGGTTTATTATATATGCGACTGTGATCTTTCGGATTCATATAGAAATCCAAGAAAACCTCTTTGTCCATTTTTTTCAGATAAATTTCGTGTAAAGTGCGATACTTTTAGACGTAAGTTTTTTTCTCCATTATTGGCTATAGAATTTCTAATACTTCTGATTGTTACCTACTCTTTCGATTCTATGTTGCATCGCTTCTCCGTGATCATAAATATAAACCTGACCGAATTGTGGTTTGTTTGAAATCAAACTTGTCGTAGTTTTAATTGTTGCGGGACCACAGATTCTCATAGCGTGTGGTCCTGAATCGTGTGAATCTCCGTTTTGAGCATTATTATTGTAGAGTCGGATATTTTGCCTGTAGCGTTTGTGGATTTCATTTTCACTTTCAATAACAAATCTTTTAATTCTCGCAGATACGCCTCTTCATTGTGAAGAAACACGACTTTTCCCTGATGGCAACACGAATTAGACGATCTACAGGTCACCGACTTAAAGTTTAAAGCCTTACAATATCTACATACTTCTGTCCTATCACCTACAGTATATCCATATATTTGATCTCTTTTTGCTGTTCTGTTATTTCACTGAGTTATATTTTCCATTTGTTATCGCTAATGTCATCTTTACTATCAGTTTTCTGAGACTTTTGAATTTTAGTACTTTCATCATCTCTAACCTGCTCTGCATGTGTATGGTGCCAACGTTTTTGGATTTCTTTGCGACATTCTACTTTGTCTTCTACTCTTTGTCTTTTATTTCCGCCCCCACTTGGACCTGTTAGGTTTTCAGTGTATCTCTTGGTTCAAAGTCTCATCTCACGGGACTTGAAATTACCTCTCTGAAAAAGTCTTGCCCCGTCCCAAGATTTTTTTATATATATATACATATACTGCTCAAAATAATTAAAGAACCCCTTTTGAATGAGAGTATAGCATCAAGTCAATGACCCTTGTGGGCTGTTGATCTGCTCAGTGAAGTAGCAGAGGGGCTTGTTTATCAGTTCCAGCTGCTTTGGTGCACAAGAAGGGCAACAATGAGAAGACCCCCCAAACAGGAATGCATGGTTTAACAGGTGGAGGGAGGCCACTGACATTTTTCCTTCCTCATCTGTTTTGTCACTCGTTTTGCATTTGTCTACAGTCAGTGTCACTACTGGTAGCATGAGGCCATACCTGGACCCTACAGAGGTGGCACAGGTAGTCCAACTTCTCCAGGATGGCACATCAATACCACGAGCCATTGCCAGGTTTGCTGTGTCTCCCAGCACAGTCTCAAGGGCATGGAGGAGATTCCAGGAGACAGGCAGACAGTTCCTCTAGGAGAGCTGGACTGGGCCCCAACCCATCAGCAGGACCCACCGGTATCTGCTCCTTTGGGCAAAGAGGAACAGGATGAGCACTGGCAGAGCCTACAAAATGACCTCCAGAAGGCAGGCAGGCCACTGGTGTGAATGTCTCTGACCAAACAATCAGAAACAGACTTCATGAGGGGGGCCTGAGGACACGACATCCTCTAGTGGGCCCCGTGGAGCTCGAATGGCATTTGCCATAGAATACCAGAATTGGCAGGTCCACCACTGGCGTTTTCACAGATGAGAGCAGGTTCACCCTGAACACACGTGACAGACGTGAAAGGGTTTGGAGAAGCCATGGAGAATGTTATGCTGCCTGTGATATCGTTCAGCATGACCAGTTTGGTGGGGGGTCAGTAATGGTCAATCTGGGGAGGAATATCCATGGAGGGACGCACAGACATCTACAGGCTAGACAACGGAACTGCGGGACTGCCATCCTTGGACCCATTGTCAGACCCTATGCTGGTTCCTCCTGGTGCATGACAATGCCCAACCTCATGTGGCGAGAGAATGAAGGCATTGATACCATTGACTGCTCGCCCCAATGCTCACTCACCTGACCTCAATCCAATAGAACACCTCTGGGTGGGACGTTATGTTTCGGTCCATCCAACGCCTCAGCCTGTCCAGGAGCTCAGTGATGCCCTGGCCCAGATCTAGGAGGAGATCCTCCAGGACACCATCCATCACCTCATTAGGACGTTTACAGGCATTGGGTTACAAACTACTGAGGAAGATTTGGAGTTGCTGCGATGACATTTCAGTAAAATGGACTCACCCTGCCTGCCTACCTGCCACTGCATCATTTTTTCCACTTTGATTTTCGGGGTGTCCCTCTCTCTGTCGGTTGACCATTTTCATTTCCATCCTCACACATCACCATATCAGTCCATAGCAGTAGGGAGAGCCAGCAGGATGTTTTCCCCATTGAGATCTGATGTGTTTCAAAGTGTGCCTTTCATTTTTTTTTGAACAGTTTATATCTACTCGGGGGAGTAAAGCTAAAGTTAGAAAAAGGGATTTATCAGAAGATGGAACGAACCTTCACAAAACTGATGATGTAATTTGTCATCTCCACCCTTCTTCTCAATGCACTTGCGCCAACTGCCTGACAGTGCCTGCAGATTCCAGCAGAATCAAAGGTTTCCACTTGTGCACCCGAGTTATTGTTGAACACTCCATGCCAAGGGGCACTCCAGTCACTGGTGCAAGTTATTGTGACTTACTGGAGATCAATGTGAAGCCTGCTATCCGATCCAAGTGGTGGGGACTTCTGTCTCAGTAGGGTCCTTTTGTGGGCTGCAAGACAATGACACAAATGACACACTGCTAAGAACACCAAGGCTTGTCTGGAGAAACTGAAGTTGGAGGTTTAGCCACATCCTCTGATTTGGCACCGTGTGATTTCCAACTCTTTGGACCGCTAAAAAAACATCTGGGTGGTCGTCGATTCAAGACAGATGATGATGTGAAGAAAGCGGTGCCCAAGTGGCTGGTGAGGACAAGACAAAACCTTTTATTCTGCTGGCACTGCCAGGCAGGAGGCACAAGTGCATTGAGAATGGTGAAGACTCCATTGAGAAACCAACGACATGATCAGTTTTGTGAAGGTTCGTTCCATTTTCTGATAAATGACATTTTCTAAGTTTTGCTCGACTCCCCCTCGTGTATATATAATTAACTGAAATCACATTGACCCTTCGCATACGAAGTACAACACCAAAATCCATTTCACACGGGGACGGTCAAACTACGGATGGAGCGAGCTGCTTGTGAACGGAGACTCGCTCTTAATGTTTCCACTGACACGGCAGACCCGACAATGTATGCAAATGCAAGAATGAACAATGGGCTTGGGAACATCATACTTGGCCATGAATGAGAAATTCATAAATTTCATTTGAGTATAGTTACAGTCATGTGAAAAAGTAAATACACCCCATGGAAAGCATTGACTTTTTTTTTACTGTATTTTATTCGACATTCAGTAGATCTTCATGACAACAGAGCCTTCAGGTAAAGATGATAAACATGAAATATAAAAAGACAAGGAAAATTTGCTTTCACAATCATTTATTCAATCAAAAAATATCAATAGATGTAATAGTCTACTGGGGAAAAGTAAAATCCACCCTTGGCTTGAGAAGTTGGTGTTGGCCCTTTCAGCAGAAATGACCCCTTGTTGGCATTTTGCATAACTGCCCCCAGTCCCTGACATGAGCTCAGTGAAATTTTAGATCATTCGTTCATCTACAAGATGTTTGTTGGGTGAATGTCCTGCCTGTTTCAGCATTTCCATGGCATTCCAATCAGCGCTGAGGTCTTTGACCAGGCCAGTCCATAACACTCCACTTCTACTTTTTGAGCCATTTGGTGGATTTCCTGGTGTACTTTGGATCATTAGTGTGTTGAAAAAAGTCAATTTCCAGCTCAACTTCAACTTTTGGACATGATGGCCTCACATTCGTTCGCCCCAAACATTTGGATATGATGAAGAATTAAGAACTAATTAGATTTGAGTGCCGCTTTTGATATCATTGATCACAATATTCTTAAAATTGCTTTAGTCAGTGGGTGGCCCTCTCCGAAAGGGTCTTAAATTGGCTTGTGTCTTATGTAACAGGTTAGTTGTGGCAATTATACCTCGACGACACGTAATATTCTATACCACTGTCGGGGCGCATTGGTGCACCGTGGAATTTTCTAGGGGCGCCGCGAAAACTCTTGTAAAATATTTAAAATTGCTAGTGTTTTTGAACTTTTGGTTGATTAAAACGATAATGTTTAAAAAAAATATATTTTATGTTGGAAAAACAGATAACGGTTAATCAGATTGTTGAATAAACGAATGTATTTATTTTGAATGCAAGTTAAAATTTTCACTGTTCACCATCTCGTGAGACTTAAAAAGTCTCGTTGTTAGAAGATCTCGCTCACTGTACGGATAGAAGAAGGAGGAGTAATTATAGAATGAGAAAATACGAACGCTATATTTCGGCTCTTGCCGACGAGAATCACTGTAGCTGCAGCTCTCACCACTTAATTGTCTGAGTATTACTATGGAAAAATTAACCTTATTTTCGCTCTGACACCGCTGATCAACACAGTAAACTTTGTAAACTCAGTGACCTTTTCCAGTTCTTTGTGGTGAAAAACATTTTGTTGTGAGGCAAGCATTCGATACTTCCTTGTAATTTAATTTGCAACGATTATCACTCGCTTTTTATTATGTGCTGAAAAACAATGTCAACGTTCACATCAATTAAATTTAAGATTTATCCTTTGATTCCTTTATTAATAAAATGTCTTTTGCCGATTGTCCATAGATTGTGTCATCACGACTTTATTTATGGGCAGTCCCTCAGGTGCGCCACGAAAGAAAATTTTTGGAATTAGTGAGCCGCAGCTCGAAAAAGGTTGCCTTTCGCTGTTCTATACGGTGGTCTACAAGGGTATATTTGAGGTTCGCTGCTCTTTTCGATCTCCGTGCTTCCATGAGGTCTGATTGTTTCAAGGCATAACGTGAGCCACCACAGCTCTGCTGACGACACTCAACTGTATTTATCAATAGCACCTGATGACCCCGACTTTCTTGTGTTACTGACCCCCAATGTCTTACTTGTGTTTCTGAATGGATGAGTTATAATTTCCTCAAATTAAATATGGAAAAAACAGATCTCTTAGTGATTGGCAAAAATGGATATAATGAGGATATTAGAAATAAACTTGATCCATTAGGATTAAAAGTCAAGACGGAGGTAAAGAATTTAGGAGTCATTATTGACTTGGACCTAAATTTTAAATCAGATATTAACCAGATTACCAGGACAGCATTTTTTCACTTAAGAAATATAGCTAAAGTTAGACCTCTGATGACATTGCAAGATGCTGAAAAATGAGTTCACACTTTTGTTTTTAGTTGACTAGATTAGTGTAATGCACTCCTCTCAGGACCACCCAAAAAAGACATCAATCAACTGCAACGAGTGCAAAATGGAGCTGCTAGAATCTTAACTAGGAAAAGAAAATCCAATTACATCACTCCAGTCTTAGCGTCACTACACTGGTTACCTGTGCCGTTTAGAATTGACTTTAAAATACTGTTTATGGTTTACAACAACAACATTTATTTCTATAGCACATTTTCATACAAACAATGTAGCTCAAAGTGCTTTACATGACGAAGAAAGAGAAAAAAGACAGAATCCATCCATCCATCCATTGTCTCCTGCTTATCCGAGGTCGGGTCGCGGGGGCAGCAGCTTGAGCAGAGATGCCCAGACTTCCCTCTCCCCGGCCACTTCTTCTAGCTCTTCCGGGAGAATCCCAAGGCGTTCCCAGGCCAGTCGAGAGACATAGTCCCTCCAGCGTGTCCTGGGTCTTCCCCGGGGCCTCCTCCCGGTTGGACGTGCCCGGAACACCTCACCAGGGAGGCGTCCAGGAGGCATCCTGATCAGATGCCCGAGCCACCTCATCTGACTCCTCTCGATGCGGAGCAGCGGCTCTACTCTGAGCCCCTCCCGGATGACTGAGCTTCTCACCCTATCTTTAAGGGAAAGCCTAGACACCCTGCGGAGGAAACTCATTTCAGCCGCTTGTATTCGCGATCTCGTTCTTTCGGTCACTACCCATAGCTCATGACCATAGGTGAGGGTAGGAACATAGATCGACTGGTAAATTGAGAGCTTCGCCTTGCGGCTCAGCTCCTTTTTCACCACGACAGACCGATGCAGAGCCCTCATTACTGCGGATGCCGCACCGATCCGCCTGTCGATCTCACGCTCCATTCTTCCCTCACTCGTGAACAAGACCCCGAGATACTTGAACTCCTCCACTTGGGGCAGGATCTCGCTACCAACCCTGAGAGGGCACTCCACCCTTTTCCGGCTGAGGACCATGGTCTCGGATTTGGAGGTGCTGATTCTCATCCCAGCCGCTTCACACTCGGCTGCGAACCGATCCAGAGAGAGCTGAAGATCACGGCCTGATGAAGCAAACAGGACAACATCATCTGCAAAAAGCAGTGACCCAATCCTGAGTCCACAAAACTGGACCCCCTCAACACCCTGGCTGCGCCTAGAAATTCTGTCCATAAAAGATATGAACAGAATCGGTGACAAAGGGCAGCCCTGGCGGAGTCCAACTCTCACTGGAAACAGGTTCGACTTACTGCCGGCAATGCGGACCAAGCTCTGGCAGAATAAATAATTAAAATTAGGAAACACTAATTAACATAGAATAAAAGTAATTACAAAGCCTTCAATCATCTGCTCCATCCTATATCTCAGAAGTCCTGTCACCTTACACCCCAAATCGTAACCTTAGATCTTCAAATGAGGGTCTGCTTAGAATTCCAAGAGCTAAACTTAAAAGAAGTGGTGAGGCGGGCGGCCTTCTGCTGATATGCACCTCACATCTGGAATACGAGTTTACTGATAGAAGTTCACCAGGCTGATATGGTGGAGCACTTTATAAAACTGCTGAAGACTCGGTTATTGTAACATGGCTTTCTCGTTGCTTCATTTTAGTGTAATCCTGATATTCTGTATATGCATTGAATGATCATTTCTTTCACGGCTCCACACTCCATACTAACCCCTACTTTATCTGCTGTTCTTTTTCCGGTTTTCTGTGGTGATAATCTGCATCACCACCACCTGATCAGAGGCACCATGCAGTCCTTACATTGATGGATTGAACACCAGAGGTCCACATGACCAGCATCATCGAATTCTTCCAAGTGAAGCCTGAAAATCCTGAGGACTGATTGAGATCATTAATGTTAGGGGGGCTGGGTGGTCTCATGGCCTTGGAACCCCTGCAGATTTTGTTTTTTTTTTTATTCTCCAGACCTCTGGAGTTTTTTTTTTGTTTTTCTGTCCTCCCTGGCCATCGGCCCTCACTTTATTCTTTGTTAATTTGCATTGCCTAATTTTGTTTTTATTTATTTTTTTCTTTCTTCATCTTATAAAGCATTTTGAGATCCATCATTTGTATGAAAACGTACGATAGAAATAAATGGTGTTGTTGATTAGACAATAGTAAACTGCCCAACGCAACCTCAAACCAGAACCTTTCCATCCCTTTACTTCACGGTTTCTTCTCCTGAAATGCTGTCATGTCTACTCTTACTGAGGCCAAACAACTCGATGTTTCATTCCCCCGCCTAGAGCACACTGCTCTTTGTCTAGATGTTTAATGGCAAGCTGTTCTGTTTCTCCGATAGCAAAGACTTTTTACCTGACACCCCTCATGTGCAGGTGCAATTTCTACCATCTCTTTCTGATTGTAGTTACCCGCACTTTCACCCCAGCTTTTACAAGAGTTGCCTACAGATCCCATGGTGAGATTTTGGAGTTCTTGGAGACATCTTGTAGTACGAGCTCTTGGGCTGAGTTTGCTGGGCTGGTCGGTCTTGGATAAACTAGCAGTCATTTGAAATCTACACCACTTAACATGGTTAGATTGGTTTCAGACAATTTGGTGGTCTTTTTAAACCTATCGCCAGACTCCTAGGCACCGACATCCTTCTTCCTGAGGGCTTTAGAGAGCCCTTTTGATAACTGGTATGATGGCACCAGACACGTCAATAGCAAAGAGAACACCAGACCTTAGATACAGTAAATCAGATAGTCAGGTCCACCTGCAGACTCCCTCAGGAGGTCCTGATCATTGGCACACTCATCTGGGACTCCTCATTCTAAACTTGATGGATGGGAAGTAACAATAAATGGATGGAAGGACTGTAGTTTTGTTCATTTAGATGATGAAAAGGCGTACACCGTGACACTTTGATGTGTTGTTTGCCTGCCAACACTACTGGGCACAGCCTCATGGAGGATGGTGCAAGTGGCCAGTGCTGGAGTGACATCCTTGGTGTGTGAAGTCAGAGTGACAGAATTAGAGTGAGCCTCACTTGGTCACCCAGAGACGTCTCGTCTAGACGTGTAGACATAAACAAGGAGTAAACACTGCCCGGGGGTCCATTTAGGAGTGTGTCATGAGACCAGTGAATTCAAGCTCCTTTCAGACGTCATCCCAACTGACTGGAAAATGGGACTCTATCTGGAAAGGGAAGGGGTATCGCCTGGATTGTGGCAACTACAGGGGGATAACACTGCTCTCGGTGCCAGGTAAGGTCCTCATTAGGGTTGTCCTCACTTGCTCACCTACCAGTGACCGGAACAGTCTGGTTTTACGCCTAAGAAGTTGACCATCGACCACATCCTGGTACTGAGGGTTCTCATGGAGCGCAAACACGAATATCGGCAGAGTTTCTTTGCAGCCTTTGTCGATTTTCGTAAAGCGTTTTACTCAGTTGATTGAGCTGGCCTGTGGGACATCCTGAGGGTTTGTGGGATCCCCTCGAGGTTTCTGGAGATCCTGGCCGGCCTGTACACTGGTACAGTGAGTGCTGTGCAGAGTGGAGGCAGAACCTCTGCGTTTTTCCCAGTTGATTCTGGGGTTCGTCAGCGGTGTGTTCTGCTCCTACTCTGTTCAATGCTTGTATGGACTGGGTGTTGGGTAGGGTGATGGGGTCCAGTGGCTGTGGGGCATCTGTTGGTGAAGAAAGATTCACGGATCTTGACCTTATTGACGATGCTGTGATCTTCTTGGAGTCAATGGAGGTTCTGATCAGGGCGCTCGAGAGACTGAGTGAGGGGTCTGAGTGTTTGGGCTTGCGAGGGTCCTGATGAAAACCAACAGCCAGGGCTTTAATGACCTCTTGGACACGGCCATCAGCAGTGTGTGTGTCTGCGTAGAGAGTGTCGACCTCGTTGAGAGGTTTACTGACCTCGGCAATGACATTCATGTCTCTGGTGACTCTTCCTATGAAGTCAGTAAACGGATTGGGAGACCATGGGGGTCATGAGGTCACTGGAAAGGGGTGTGTGGAGCTCCTGATATTTCAACAAAAGGACGAAGGTCCAAGTCTTTAGAGTCCTGGCGCTCCCTGTTTGTGAGACATGGATGCTGTCCACTGACCTGAGATGAAGACTGGACTCCTTCATGTGTGTCTCACCAGAAAATACTTGGGTACCGTTGGTTTGACTTTGTGTTGCTCATGGAGTCCTGAATGAGGCACATGACCTGCATTGTGAGGGAGCGTCGGTACGGCACTACGGCCATGTGGCACGTATCCCTGAGTAGCTGGACCAGGCCAAGGAGGTCGTTCCATGTAACACCTGGCTGCGGTAGATAGAGGATCATTTCCGGAGGGTGGGACAGGACCGCATGTCTGCCTAGGGGGTTGCCAACCGGGATCCTGAGTTGTTTTGTCGTGTGGTGGGTGCGACGGCGCGCTGTACTTGTGCAGGCTCCCCAACTTGACTTGATGTGACTCAGATGTCCCTTCGCTGTCCCCCTCTCTCTCTCTGTCTCTTTCTCTTTTCTTCTACTCTGATTAAGACAACTTAAGGATTACACTGAACATGAGGTATTGGTGCCTCATCTGGGACTCTTCACTCTAACTTTATGGATGTAAAGTGACATTAAATAGATGGCTGGACTGCATTTTTGTTCGCTTAGATGATGAGAAGGAGTACACCGTGACACTTTGATGTGTCTCACCTTTATCTAAAGGTGCTGTTTACCTGATCAAATACGTTGAAAAATTCGATAATTTTTATACGGTGCACTTACTTTTTCACATGATTGAACATAATGTTATCATCCACAGTTTTCCAAATGTCATGCTATATAATTTTGCTCATGTCGCCCACCCCACTCTCCACCTATGACTGTCCCAGCCTATGTCCCTCCTTCTGCCATGGCTGTTCCCACTTTCTCCTCTCAACGTGTCACGCAGACAGAAGCAGACCGGGACACAAGTTGAAGTTTTCAAAGCCATCACTCAGCTTTGTTCTTAAGCAGTTAGGGAGAACAAAGAAGCCACAGCTGATGATCTCCAGACAAAGCAATAAAAAGCCAAGCAGACAGAAAGGCAAGAAGAACCACCATAAAGTGGGATGATACGTGACTTGTGGCAAATGAGGGTCTTCACTGCTCTCCCTTCTGCCCACAAGATCTTTCTTCCTAACTGACTACAGTGATGCACCACTCAGTGTCTGCAGGCTTTTTGACTTTCATTGGCTCTTCCTCTCCCTCCCTCTGGGCAATCAGTGTCTCATTAGCTATCCAGTGTCACCTGACCACACCCAAATGACCCACCTTCCCTTAAGCCCCACCCCTCCACCCTTTAGCAAAGCCCAGCTAGAGTTGCTGTCTTTGGTCTGAGACAGAGGGTCTCAACAAGTCGACTGCAGCGCTCCTTGGTTTCCATCTTGAAATCTTTACTTTTATTTCCCACAATGCATCTCTGATCAGTGAAGTTGTGCTGCAAAAACCAGCTCTTTCATATGGGTCTGCAGTGAAGTTCTAACTGGCCTGTGCTCATCAGTAGACTGTAGAATGTGAGGAGCTGAGGTCACAACTGGGAATGAGAGGGGACAGGAGGAGTGAGAAGATCAGGAGCACTACACACCATGAAGAAGATATTAAAATCAGTTCGAAGGGGCACTGGGAACCAGCATCACAATAACAAGACCAGTGGGACCTGTTCACTTTGTCTTTTGCTGGTTAAGAATCCTGCTGTGTCATTCTAAACTCACGACAGCTGATTAATGTCCTTCTTAGGTAGTCCAGTTAGGAGTCCACTGCTGTCATCTGGACGACTACAGAGAAGAGCGTCAGCTGATTGGTCAGCTTCTTTACAAGCTAGATGAGGTCAACGGCTAAGGAGCAATGTGAAGGTCAGGTCTGAGTTCAGCTCAATGCTGAGGTGATTTACTGTGGACTTGATCTGCAAAGCCAGGTGACCGAGTGTATAAAAGATTGACTGATAGGAAAGGCGCTATATAATTGACAGATGTACACTACATAAGAGAGAGAGAGAGAAGGCAGTATATAATAGGTAGATGTGAAAGGCACAAGATAGATAGATAGATAGATAGATAGATAGATAGATAGATAGATAGATAGATAGATAGATAGATAGATAGATAGATAGATAGATAGATAGATTTTTAAATAACCTTTATTGTGAACAATAACAAAGAAAATATCAACATAAACAATCAATGACAAGAAACACATTTCAGAACAAATAGAGAGGCAAAGATACATCCACCACTACTCCCCCATTACACTCCTCCTGCTCTGCACATTAATAAATTCATGTTATTGACACCCACCAATGCTTTCTCTTTCTCTTGACCACCACAGTGAATCAGAAATTCATTTTCAGCTCCCCTTCATCAACAGAGCACAGCACTACTTTGATGCCCCCCCACACACATTTTCGAACACCCCCATCCTATTCATCTGTTTATAATAAGCAAATTCCATTCTTATTCTTGAATAAACATTTAACTTAAAAATCAAACAAATGTCTGTAGGTTCTAATCCACATTGCTTATTATTTCGACTTTTTAAAAAGGCCAGCTTTGCTTCACCTAATAGAAAGTTGAACAGTTGCATCCTGCATCTTGTTTTTTTTATTATATTTTATTCCAAAAATAAACAGGAGTTTATTAAAGTTTCCAATCAAATTTGTACACAAAACGTCAAAGAATCTGAAAAGTATCCTCAGTTTATTGCAATACAAAAAACAAATGAAAAATTGTTTCTTTTTGTCCACAGAAAATGCAAGAATCATCTTCTGCTTCTTTAATAATTTTTAAAAAGGAATTGGTGGCAATAATCCCATGCCTAATTCTCCACTGCAAGTCTGCAGTTCTTTTGTTGCTCGGTGGCTTGTTGAGCTCTCTCCACGCAGGACCCCTGTCCCTTTCCACTCCCAGCTTCTCCCTCCTTAGATAGATAGATAGATAGATAGATAGATAGATAGATAGATAGATAGATAGATAGATAGATAGATAGATAGATAGATAGATAGATAGATAGATAGATAGATAGATAGCGTAGTTGGCAGGATTAGATAGATAGATAGATAGATAGATAGATAGATAGATAGATAGATAGATAGATAGATAGATAGCGTAGTTGGCAGGATTAGATAGATAGATAGATAGATAGATAGATAGATAGATAGATAGATAGATAGATAGATAGATAGATAGATAGATAGATAGATAGCGTAGTTGGCAGGATTAGATAGATAGATAGATAGATAGATAGATAGATAGATAGATAGATAGATAGATAGATAGATAGATAGATAGATAGATAGATAGATAGATAGCGTAGTTGGCAGGATTAGATAGATAGATAGATAGATAGATAGATAGATAGATAGATAGATAGATAGATAGATAAATAGATAGATAGATAGATAGATAGATAGATAGATAGATAGATAGATAGCGTAGTTGGCAGGATTAGATAGATAGATAGATAGATAGATAGATAGATAGATAGATAGATAGATAGATAGATAGATAGATAGATAGATAGATAGCGTAGTTGGCAGGATTAGATAGATAGATAGATAGATAGATAGATAGATAGATAGATAGATAGATAGATAGATAGATAGATAGATAGATAGATAGATAGCGTAGTTGGCAGGAATAGATAGATAGATAGATAGATAGATAGATAGATAGATAGATAGATAGATAGATAGATAGATAGATAGATAGATAGATAGATAGATAGAGAAGCAGCTCAGATACAGACAGACAGACATTGTAAGTTCTCCCAACACACGTTTATTTACACTATTTACAGTTATTGCAGTCACACAAACCCAGTGCCTCCAGCACCAATCCCCCAAAGTCCAGGCCTCTCCTTCCAGTGCCTGCTTCCTTCAGGCCACCGCCACTCTTCACCACCAAGACTTCATCCACTCCTCGCCCGACTCCAGTCACTGTCTGAAGGGAGGCGGCCCCAACTTCTATTTTTACATTAAATATATTATACTGTAGTTTAAGTTATATAGTGCCTTGCAAATTGTCCGAGATCAAAAGGTGTTGTTAACTGCAGATCACACTGGATTAGCCAGACATTTACAGAAACCCACTGATAAGGCAGTTTCCACACTAAATACTGACAATTCATGTTCTGTTAGATGATACATTATATATATTTAACATCAGAAGACCTCATTCAAGGGGTTGCCATTGCAGTTTCAGCTTAGTGTTGGTATGAGACACATTAAGGTTATTAAAAGATCTTCTCGTTCCAAAGATGTGACATAAACTGACCAGTGACCAGACGGTTTGCTCTATGGGCCCGCCTTCTAATTCTTTTTGCCCACATTGCACTTCATTTTTTAGTATTTTGATTTTCTCTTTAACTGATTAAATGAACAAGAAAAGGTGTGACTGGAGGGAGAATTATTAAAGTCTGTGTCCCATCTCTCTGTGTTCTCGCCTTCCTTTGTCATCCTGATGATTTGCAGGTAGTGTTACATCTGCACACTTGAGTTAGACACTCATGTCCAGATGCAGGACCCCCCTGTGCAGTTCTTTAGCGGGAGCTCATTTCCCAGTTTATTCCCACAGGACGCCACAGCTTATGCTGTCAGCCATAAAGGAAACCATCCTGACAAAGTGCCAGCGTGATACAACACACAGCTGTTAAAGTGGGACACATGTGTGAACCTCCAGCCAGGCCAATGAAAGTTCATGAATGAGCTTCGAGAGTCCATGGAGCAAGTCTTTAATGCCACAGTCACCTGGTCATCCCATCTCGGCTGGGGTGCAAGAGCTCTCCCTCTTTTCATCATTGGGCACAAGGTGAGACTAAACCCTGGATGGGATGCAAGTCTGCTATGGGATCCACTCACTCACACATAGCCAGTGGAGGGTCAATGAGCCCCAGAGTGGGAGGAATGTGGAGAAAACCCACACAGGGAGAGCTGAGTCCAGTAATCAGGCCAGCAGTGGAAGCCAAATCTCAGACATGTGAGGCAGCACCACAACCACCGTGCCATCTGCTAATGAAGCCTTTGGTCTAAACTGAAGTGGCCCACTGAGTAATCGATAAAGGGTGCTTGACAGCAGGGGCTTGCAGGGCTCATGGGGTTGGGCTTGTGTTAATGTATGTAATGGCTCAGGGTCTGGAAACTAACTGGTCACCTTCAGGAAACTTACCAGCCTGGGTAGCATGTGTTCTCTGCAGGCATCACAAGTGCAGCTGGCTATATCAGCAGAACCAGTGTGGCACTTTTGGCATCAAAATTCTTGTGGAGCCACATGGACCAGGAAGAGAGAGAAGGGGCGGGGCTAGAAATAGAGAGAGAGACAAAGAGAGAGAGAGACAGAGGCAATGTCCAAAAGGGGTGGAGTCTGGGCAAGAGTCAAACATTGTCAAAAGGGGTGGGGCCTGGCAGAGAGACACAGTAAGAAGGGGCAGAGCCTGAGAGAGAAAGAGTTGCTTTCAGAAGGGGTGGAGCCATTCTGAGCAAGTGGACATATAAGGAGCTTAGGAGGAGGGGCATGTAGGGTGTATGTGTGTGAGTTAGAGAGACAGAGAGAGAGAGAGATGATGTACAGAAGGGATGGAGCCTGACAAAGGGGGAAGTTAGGGATGCTGTCAGAAGGGGCGGAGCCTGGGAGAGAGAGAGAAAGAGAGGGAGAGAGAAGGGGAAAGAGAGAGATAGAATGAGAGACAGAGGCAATGTCCAAAAGGGGTGGAGTCTGGGAAAGAGTCAAACATTGTCAAAGGGGTGGGGCCTGGGAGAGAGAGAGAGAGAGAGAGAGATGCTGTCCAGAAGCAGTGAAGTCTCAGAAAGAGACAGAGAGAGAGACACCTCTCAGAAGGGGTGGGATCTAGGAAAACGACACACTGTTATATGGGGTGGAGCCTGAAAGAGAGATGCTCTCAGAAGGGGTGGAGCCATCCTGAGGAGTTGGCTATAAAAGGAGCCCATGCAGAATCAGAGTAAGGGAGAAAGATGATGATGATGACACACTGTGATTTCGTCATTTGGTCATTTCTCCTGACACTTTTTTGTCTTGAATGACCGTTTTGTCCTCCTGGTTTAGACCCTCGGCTTGTGGCAGACCACCTTTTCTGTGTTGTTTGATTCATCTTCTAGTTTGTTCCAGCTCCTGATTGTTTTGGGTATTACTAGCGAGTCCATAACATTAACGATCAGCACTTACGAGACCCAGTCCTCCACTCGAGTCCATTGGTGTGTGGCTGCACTGTGTAACATCTTGTCGACAGGTTCTCATTTTGTGTGATTGTTTTATCTTATTTTCCAGCTGATGTTTTATCCTACCTGGTTCTGGTAACCCGATTCATTGTCAAACGTGGTATCTCTGCTCACTCCCTCACATGAGGTTTACTGTATAGCTATCTGGTGCCACTCAGATTCATACCGTCAAAGGGACGGTGATTTATTTTTTTGGTGGGGATCCCAGGGACGCACCCAGCCCTGGCCCGACTCGCACCACTCACACACACGCACGGTCGCCCTAACCCAACACAGACTGGCAGACGCAGCACACCTTTTTACTTACAATTGGGGGGCGTTTCACCCGGCTGCCCACAGCACAGTACATAAGCCCCAGCACACAACACTCAGCCCCTTCTTCCTCTTTCTTTGTTTCTTACCTTCCTCCACTCCTCTCCCAGCAAGCTCAGTCTTCCTTCCTCCCGTCTCAGGCTCCTGAGTTGTGGCAGCCGTCCCCTCTTATAGAGCACCCCGAAGAGGTCTAGCTGTTCCACGATCACCTCCTGGGTGTGACGGCAGCCATGCACAGGAGGGCTCAGCTGTTCTCCACACGCCCCCTGGTGGTTGAGCTTCCCTGCTTCGTGGCACTATAGCAAGCCAGGGGGACTGCCCTCTGTTGTCCCGGGGGAGGTATTGTCCCGTGCAAGCTCCTTCCCTTATGGAGGTGTCCCAGCTGGGTAAGAATCCCGGTTGCTCGTTACAACGGCTAATCCTCCCTTTTCCCCACAATGATATTAAATACTAACACAACCATAAACACGAACGACCCAGTCCGTAAACAGTCCAAATGCAATGGTAGAGGATGAAGTGGAATGGAGGAAAAGAAGATGATGCAGGGCACAGCTTTCTGTAAGTAATGTTTCAGACAGTCCTACCAGTAGTCCTGATTTGGTGAAGGGTGATGAGGTTTGGGGAGCGCTCCCTCTGATGAAGTACAATGACCAAACCAACACTCTACTCACATGACAGGCAGGCACGAGACTCTCCATACATCCCTGCAGGTCCGATGATCCAGGATAGACACGACATTCCACAGGAGGTACTGCAGACGAGACAGACGGGTGAACACAAACACAAAACAATGGGACTCCTTTGTTGCTTAGCCAGCTCCCTTTTAAGACTCCCGCCGGCCCCTCTTGTCCACAGGAGCCCCTGTGTTCTCCTGAAACGTCCAATCAGGGCAATACCCATGGGGCAGCTGGGAAATGGAGTCCTTTAAGTAGTAGCTCTGCTACAACTGGAGGCCATCTCCATCCTTGGTTGTCCTCCAATGTGGCTGATGCCTCTTTAATTTTTATCAGCAGCTCCCCTGATCTTTTCTTCCACCACATCCACTGCCTGCACATTCACACTGCCAGTTCCACATACAGAGGACTGTGAGCACAGAAAAAAAACAGGAGAAACAAAAGATTTGTGCTATAAAATCTTGTGAGGGTCACAATAAACAAGGAGCCAAACAAGAATGACTAGTTAGATTTCATGGCGCAAAATACATCAAAAGTCTGAATCAGAAGAAGCGTTCAAAACTGAACATAAAATCCCACCACTAGAGTCTACTTGAAAGAAAGTTAACTATCGCTGCAAAAATCAAGAGTTATGAATCCACTCAGGGATAAAGATTGCTGGCTATGTGTGTGGTCACCACCACCGTTACATTATTACAAACAGTGACGTCACTAGTGGGATGGACATGGTCATGTGACCAACTCCAAAGTGCCACAGAAACAAAAGAAAATATGACAGCAACAAAAATCAACTTTATAACTGAAGGAAAAAATGTGAAAAAAATGGCAGAAATGGATTCCCCCTGTGTCAAAATCTCAAAATAGAATAAAATGACACACAAAACAAAAGTTAATACCACACATCTGTACTCCGCAAAGCCAGCGTCCTTACTGAGACTCGCTGGTGGACATGTAACCAGAGCAATGGATTTAAGGCTCTGATAAGTGCTGATCTTT
Source organism: Erpetoichthys calabaricus (assembly GCF_900747795.2). Lineage (NCBI taxonomy): Eukaryota > Metazoa > Chordata > Cladistia > Polypteriformes > Polypteridae > Erpetoichthys > Erpetoichthys calabaricus. Next base: position 3,196,046 of record NC_041406.2, read on the forward strand.
AACTGCTTCATCACTTGCTCTCGTTCTCACACACACACATTTCAGTAAGGCTCCGCCCCCTCTGACAGCATCCCTCCGCCCTTGTGAGAACATCTTTGTATCTTTTTCCCTCGATATTTCTATTTCAGGCTACATCCACATTTGGTTGACATCTCTCATTCTCTTTCTCTCTCAAGCTCCGCCCCTTATGACTGCATCTCTCTTTCTCTCTCAGGTGCCACCCCTTCTGACACAATCCCTCTCTTTCTTTCTCTCTCTCTCTCTCTCTCTCTCTCTCTCTCAAGCTCCACCTCTTATGACTGCATCTCTCTTTCTCTCTCAGGCTCCACCCCATCTGGCACAATCTCTCTCTCTCTTTCTCTCTCTCAAGCTCCGCCCCTTATGACTGCATTTCTCTTTCCTCTCAGGCTCCACCCCATCTGACACAATCCCTCTCTCTCTCTCTCTCTCTCTCACTCTCTCTCTTTCTCTCTCTCTCTCTCTCTCTCTCTCTCTCTCTCAAGCTCCACCCCTTATGACTGCATCTCTCTTTCTCTCTCAAGCTCCACCCCATCTGACACAATCCCTCTCTCTCTTTCTCTCTCTCTCAAGCTCCGCCTCTTATGACTGCATCTCTCTTTCTCTCTCAGGCTCCACCCCTTCTGACACAATCCCTCTCTCTCTCTCTCTCTCTTTCTCTTTCTCTCTCAAGCTCCACTCCTTATGACTGCATCTCTCTTTCTCTCTCTCTCTTTCTCTTTCTCTCTCAAGCTCCGCCCCTTATGACTGCATCTCTCTTTCTCTCTCAGGCTCCACCCCATCTGACACAATCCCTCTCTCTCTTTCTCTCTCTCTCTTTCTCTTTCTCTCTCAAGCTCCGCCCCTTATGACTGCATTTCTCTTTCTCTCTCAGGCTCCACCCCATCTGACACAATCCCTCTCTCTCTTTCTCTCTCAAGCTCCACCCCTTATGACTGCATCTCTCTTTCTCTCTCAGGTTCCACCCCATCTGACACAATCCCTCTCTCTCTATCTCTCTCTCTCTCTCTCTCTCTTTCTCTTTCTCTCTCAAGCTCCGCCCCTTATGACTGCATCTCTCTTTCTCTCTCAGGCTCCACCCCATCTGACACAATCCCTCTCTCTCTTTCTCTCTCTCACTTTCTCTCTCAAGCTCCACCCCTTATGACTGCATCTCTCTTTCTCTCTCAGGCTCCACCCCATTTGACACAATCCCTCTCTCTCTTTCTCTCTCTCTCTTTCTCTTTCTCTCTCAAGCTCCGCCCCTTATGACTGCATTTCTCTTTCTCTCTCAGGCTCCACCCCATCTGACACAATCCCTCTCTCTCTCTCTCTCTCTCTCACTCTCTCTCTTTCTCTCTCTCTCTCTCTCTCTCTCTCTCTCTCTCAAGCTCCACCCCTTATGACTGCATCTCTCTTTCTCTCTCAAGCTCCACCCCATCTGACACAATCCCTCTCTCTTTTTCTCTCTCTCACTTTCTCTCTCAAGCTCCGCCCCTTATGACTGCATTTCTCTTTCTCTCTCAGGCTCCACCCCATCTGACACAATCCCTCTCTCTTTTTCTCTCTCTCACTTTCTCTCTCAAGCTCCACCCCTTATGACTGCATCTCTCTTTCTCTCTCAGGCTCCACCCCATCTGACACAATCCCTCTCTCTCTTTCTCTCTCTCTCTTTCTCTTTCTCTCTCAAGCTCCGCCCCTTATGACTGCATTTCTCTTTCTCTCTCAGGCTCCACCCCATCTGACACAATCCCTCTCTCTCTTTCTCTCTCTCTCTTTCTCTTTCTCTCTCAAGCTCCGCCCCTTATGACTGCATTTCTCTTTCTCTCTCAGGCTCCACCCCATCTGACACAATCCCTCTCTCTGTCTCTCTCTCTCTCTCTCTCTCTTTCTCTTTCTCTCTCAAGCTCCGCCCCTTTTGACTGCATCTCTCTCTCTCTCTCTCTGTCTCTCTTTGGCTCCACCCCTTCTGATAGCGTTCCTCTCCCTCTCCCCCTGATCCATGTGTTCCCATTAGGACTTTCATGCCACAGCTCATTGATAAAAAGTGTGGAGGCCAGTTTATTGGAAGAACAGGGGTAGACTAATTACACAAACTATTTGCTCCCCCATCACAATAGGCGCAATCCTCCTGGAATATGGTGCTTGCATGGATACCTGTGGGGCAGGTTTGGAATCACAGTCCAGTAGCACAGCCCTGCGGTGTTCCATCACGTGCCGCCAGGTAGGCTTCAGGGACAAATCGTCCCCACTTGAAGGAAGCACCTCCAGCTGGTAGTCTCATAACTTCACAAGAGCTCCCAGGTCTGACATTAAAGAAGCTGTTCGATGTCATCCAGGTGAGTCAGAGTCAGGATAGAAGCAGATCAAAGAGGAGGAGTGGAGAAAGAGAGAGAGAGAGAGAGAGAGAAACGAAGGAAGGAAAGAAAGAAAGGTGGAGAATAAGTGGAATTGAGCCTGTGTGGTGTTTGTACATCACCATGAAAGATATTTGTTTGAAACAAAAATCATTATTTGAAGTTATTCTTGTATTGGTGTTGGTGTGTCGGAGGGTTTGGGGGCTCGGTGGCGCCCCCTACTGCTCACAGTTTATAAACAAATATGTGATATGTTTGTGTTTGACGAATGGAATGTGGGGAACAGCCCGGACACAGACAGGTAGACAAGATGGCTTTACCACACACACGTTTATTATTCATATTTACAGTGCACAAACCCAGTGCCACAGCACCAATCACCCCTTAAGTCCTTGGCCACACAACACAAGGCCTTCAGTCTCTGGTCCGCCTCCGCTCCTCTCCTCTGAGCTCCGTCCTTCTTCCACCCGACTCTTGCCATTGACTGGAGGGAGGCGGCCCCTTTTATACACCCCGGGTGGACTCCACGTGCATCCTGAAGAGCTCCTGTAGCCACGCCCCCGTGTGGCGGAAGTTCTGGCGGTGTATCCAGAAGTCCTCCGGGTGTCCACAATCCTCTTCCCCCCAGCACTTCCGGGTGTGGCAGAAGTGCTGAGGTCCAGGGCTCCCAAGGCATCGAGGCGCCCCCTGGCGGTGACCACGGGCCCCTATAGGGTTGAGCTTCCAAGCTCTGTACCCGTGGCCCCCAAAGCAACCAGGGCGGACGCCCCCTCATGTTCTGGACAAGGCACAAGCCCTCCTCCGGTCCTCCTGGGCACAGGAAACAGACAAAAATTCAAACTGCTTCAACCGATCCCTGGACGCCATCGTTTCTTAGCTCGTTCATTCAAACCAGATAAGGCGGCCATTGCACCTGTGACCGCTCGGCCGGCTGATGTTTTTTTCTTGCAGTGTGACCTGTAAAGATGGTGACCAGCCTCCATTATTTTAAATCTTTTTGAAATGCAGGCTTATCTTTGTCTGCTGTCTCTGAAATATTTTTGGATTGAGTAAAGAGAACACATAAAGTGGAGGAAGAAGAAAACCAAACAGTCTGCAGATCAAAAACTTCACAGAGATCAAAGACAAGATGGCTGTCAGCCAAGGCGTGGGAGGGGACACTCGTGACGTGACAGGGCTAGAAGTGAACAGTGTGTGTGTGTGCTTAGTGTGTGACACTCAGACATGTCCACGTTTTCCCTTTTTTTGATTTAGACACACAGGGGACTCTTTACAGGCGGGCGCTCTCGATGCTGGTGGTCCCATTCCCATGTTGTACTCCTCCCAGTCTCCTCACCATTGCCAGCCAACACTACTGGACACAGCCTGATGGAGGTTTGGTGCAAGTGACGTCCAGTTGGGGGCCTTCACCTGACACCCTTAACTAGACAGTGTGTCAGAGTCAGAGTGAGCCTCCTTTGGTCACCCAGACACATCTCGTCTAGACGTGTAGACATAAACAATGAGTGAACACTGCACGGAGGTCCATAGAGCACTGTGTCTCAAGACCAGTGTATTCAAGCGCCTTTCAGATGTCCCTTCACTGTCCCCCCCTCTCTCTCTCTCTCTCTCTGTCTCTCTCTGACTGTTTAGAACAACTTAAGGATTCCACCAAACATGAGGTATGCTGGGAAAAAGTGACAATGACAAGAAGAAGGGGCAGTAAAGATATTGCAGAATAAAAAAGGTGAAGCGTCACTTTGGGGCAGCCTCGCTCATGATGCCAGGCCAGCTGATATATACTGAACGTATACTGGCCAGGAGTGTGCCCTGTGATGAATGGGCACACACTGTGTAACTGCTATTGTCCTATTGACTGAAGTTGACAAGACATCTCATTGTCACCTTATGCTGATTTCCTTTTGTCACACATGGGTAAATAGGAGGTAAGCAATACCAGCGCCGGGGCCAGAGGGGGCGCTCTTGCTGATGCAACATTTTTTTTTCCACAGTTCAGAGGCTGGAAGTCAAATCACCTCACGTCCAGCCATTGCGCTGGCATTGGAAGGATGCAGCCAGTCTTGGACTCCTCAGCGATTGAGTTTTACTCTCTTTGGTGTTTATGTGATGTTTATTTTCAACATTTTGCTGTTTACCAGTTGCTGGTAATAAATGGGAGGGGGGGGGGTTACTGGTTCCCCAACACTTTGTTTGACTCCTGCTTACTTAGTTATAGCCCCAGCATCACATGATTATGACTAGAAGGAAGCTTTTATGTTTTGGCCCGGCTTTGATCCTTCTTATTGTCGTCTCTCGTAATCTTTGATTGTTATTTTTCATGTTTTTTCTCAACTAATGCACATTTTGTTGTTTTTAAGGAACCATCCATCCATCCTGGCCAGAGAGCTGTAATAACAGAATGATATGGATGGGCGGGCATCCTGACCGGATCGGTTAGTGGTAGATGGGCATCCCAATCAGGTTGATTAGTTGTAGACAGATGGGCATCCTGACCAGGTTGGTTTGTGGTAGACGGGCATCCTGACCAGGTTGGTTAGTGGTAGATGGGCATCCCAATCAGGTTGATTAGTTGTAGACAGATGGGCATCCTGACCAGGTTGGTTTGTGGTAGACGGGCATCCTGACCAGGTTGGTTAGTGGTAGATGGGCATCCCAATCAGGTTGATTAGTTGTAGACAGATGGGCATCCTGACCAGGTTGGTTAGTGGTAGACGGGCATCCTGACCAGGTTGGTTAGTGGTAGACGGGCATCCTGACTGGGTCGGTTAGTGGTAGATGGGCATCCCAATCAGGTTGATTAGTGGTAGACAGATGGGCATCCTGACCAGGTTGGTTTGTGGTAGACGGGCATCCTGACTGGGTCGGTTAGTGGTAGATGGGCATCCCAATCAGGTTGATTAGTGGTAGACAGATGGGCATCCTGACCAGGTTGGTTTGTGGTAGACGGGCATCCTGACTGGGTCGGTTAGTGGTAGATGGGCATCCCAACCAGGTTGATTAGTGGTAGACGGGCATCCTGACCAGGTTGGTTAGTGGTAGACAGATGGGCATCCTGACCGGGTTGGTTAGTGGTAGACAGATGGGAATCCTGACTGGGTCGGTTAGTGGTAGATGGGCATCCTGACCGGGTTGGTTAGTGGTAGATGGGCGTCCTGACCGGATTGGTTAGTGGTAGACAGATGGGCATCCTGACCGGGTTGGTTAGTGGTAGATAGACGGGCATCCCAATAGGGTTGGTTAGTGGTAGATAGGCAGGCATCCTCACTGGATTGATTAGTGGTAGATAGATGGACATCCTGACTGGGTTGGTTAGTGGTAGATAGATGAGCATCCCAATGGGGTTGGTTAGTGGTAGATACAGTAGATGGGCATCTCGACCAGGTTGGTTAGTGGTAGACAGACGGGAATCCCAATCAGGTTGGCTAGTGGTAGATAGGCGGGCATCCTGACTGGGTTGATTAGTGGTAGATAGATGGGCATCTCAGTCAGGTTGGTTAGTGGTACCTTTCCCAATCAGGAGGCCTTTAGGAGGGGAGGACAGAAGGTGACTGCCTCACAGGGCTATGTGTCCCCCCACTACACCAGGTGGCAGTATTGATCTTTCATGGCACCCATTTGGACACCCACAGGGCAACACAGGAGTTGTAGTTTTGCTGGGCAGCCCTGTTGGGGTTCCTGTTTGCCACTAGGGGGAGCTGCTGGGAGTGTGGTCCCCTGGTACTGAAAGGGTCCGCCGGACCCAAAACTCCTTTCAGGTGGCAATCCTGTTGCATCAGAAGTACTTCAGGGTTCTGGTTGAAAAGCGGCTGCTCTGCCCTATCCGGGGGTCCGAGTCGGCAGGCGGGTGACAAGTGTCTGCTTGGATGAAACTGGAGGTGAGAAAGGAAAATAAAAAAGGAATTATGATTGATTGATTGATTGATTGATTGATTTAGCAGGTGATAACAACCTTTTTCTTCCTCTTGTGTTAGTGTCTGCACCGACCCGTTTTAAATTTTAAATGCATACAAGAATCACAAATTTATTTATTGCATCAAGGCTTTTTGACTTTGTCAGGAACCTCTATTTCAACAAAATAAAGCAAAAAAAAATATTTTTACTAAATTATAAAATGCTCTGGTTGAAATTATGACCTTTGTGTTGTTAGGGTCGGTTTCGACCCAGTTATGATAATACGATGATAAAGCAATAATCAGAGCCAAACCTGAAATCCTAAGTGCACTGTCAGCTGACACACTGACCACCAGCTCCTCTCCTAATCATGTGACCTTTCTCATTTTGCGTGGCTTTCCAGTAGACCTGCACAAAAACAAAACAAACAAAGACGGGCATGTCCTCCAGACATGTGAGGTGAATTCACTCATTTGAGTGGCCATTTGACTTGCAGAGTGCACATTTACAATTTGCAGCATGCAAAAATGAGAAGAAGATTTACAGTGAGCCAAGTTCTGGATCATATTTTTGGTGAAAATGAAGGAGAGGACACAGAGCAGCATAGCCATTCAGATGAGCAGGTTTCTGAGGAGGAAGACAATGTGGAGTATCATCCAGAAGACACAGACACATCTGATGAGCCGGATGAGGAGGTCACTGGTGCTGAAGCTGCTCCTGCTGAAAGATTCAAGTCCAAAAATGGTAAGATCTTTTGGAGCTCAGTACCTCATGATGTACATGGCAGGGCAGCTGCTGCAAATGTCATCAAAATGACCCCTGGAATCACAAGGTTTGCTCTGACCAGAGTCAGTGACATCAAAACATGTTTTGAGCTATTTATGCCATTGTCACTAAAAAGAATCATCATTACTATGACGAACCTTGAAGGAAAAAAAGTCCATGGCGACATGTGGAAAGACATTGATGAGGAATACCTGGATGCTTTCATTGGTGTTCTTCTTCTTGCTGGAGTGTACAGATCCTGCAATGAGGCCACTGATAGTCTATGGGACGCATCAACAGGCAGAAATATTTTCTGGGCAACAATGTCACTTCAGACATTTCAAATGATATCAAGAGTCCTCAGATTTGACAACAGAGAGACCAGAGTGAGATCTGACAAGCTTGGTCCCATCAGGGATGTCTGGGAGAGATGGGTGCAGCTCCTTCCGCTGATGTTCAACCCAGGGCCAGAGGTGACAGTGGATGAACGTCTTGTCCCTTTTCGAGGAAAATGCCCCTTCCGGCAATACATACCCAGTAAGCCATGGAAATACGGCATAAAAATCCGGGCAGCCTGTGACGCAAGAACCAGCTAAGCCTGGAATCTACAGATTTACACAGGCAAAGCTGCGAGTGGCATCCCTGAGAAAAACCAAGGAAAACGTGTGGTCCTCGATATGACCACTGGACTGCAGGGTCACAATATCACTTGGGGCAATTTTTTACCAGCTATGACCTCGGACAAGAACTTCTCAAGAGGAATCTTACCATGGTGGGAACAGTGAAGAAAAATAAACCTGAGTTGCCTGCTGAAATCTTGCAGGTGAAGGGCAGGGCTCCACTTTCCTCAAAGTTTGCTTTTACAGACACCACCACTGTTGTCTCATATTGTCCAAAACGAAACTGGAATGTGATACTCATGTCTACTCTTCACAAAGACGCAGCTGTATCATCAGGAAGTGACAAAAAGCTGACAATTATCCACGACTATAACAAAAACAAAGGAGGAGTGGACAACCTGGACAAGCTGACAGCCACATACACATGCCAGCGAATGACCAGAAGATGGCCAATGGTTGTGTTTTACAACATCCTTGATGTGTCTGCATATAATGCATTTGTGTTGTGGAGTCACATCCACCAAGGGTGGAACTCAACCAAAAAAAAAAACAAGCGGAGACTGTTTCTTGAGGAGTTGGGAAATTCCCTCGTCAAGCCACACATTAGGCGAAGGGAACGGGTGCTCCGAGACCCAGACGCTGCAGAGCTCACCCAGCACTCCATCCTCACCATCAGCAACACAGAGAGAATCTGCATCAGCATCCTCCTCAGCCAGCCCTGCCTCAACACCAACCGAAACAGCAACAACCCCAGTCAGGCCGCCTGATTCGAAAAGAAAGAGGTGTCAGTAAGGACAGAAAGACAAATGCATTGTGTTTCAACTGCAAGAAATATCTCCGCAAAGAACACTCAAAAAGTGTCACTTTTTGCCACACATGTCACTAAACACACACATACACAAGCATGTTCTTGCACACAGAGGTTTTTACTCTGATTTAGCTTTGTATTAGTTTTGGAACTTGTAATTGATTTCTATTTGTTTGATTTTCTTGATTGGTTTTTGTTTATTTGACCATGCAAATATATATTTTGTGTCATGACCTGTTCTGCTTTTCATTTTTTTCAGTTTATATTAAAGTTCTATTGCTGAAAAAAATATTTTTTTTGCCTTTTCTTGATGTAAATATCTATGGGTCGAAATTGACCCGTAACACCATAGATGTCACTTTAGTTATTAATATTAAAATGAAAAAATAAATAAAACAAATTTATTTAAGAGATGTGTTCTATACCCCTCAGTATTAGTCAGGTAACACAAGAACCTTTTATTTATTAATATGATTCTCTTGAGGTTCATTTTACCATTTTTTTAAATTGAAATCAAGGGTTATACTGACAAAAAAAGGCCCAGAGGCCCACACCAAAAGTATTAAAACCAACATTTTCATGGACAAGGTAACCAAGAGATGAGAAACAAATTGGATGATAGCTTATTGTTTTTAGTGTATGTTATAGCTGATTTAATACACGGGTCAAAACCGACCCGTTAACATAAGAGATGATAACAGAAAGCTAACACAAGAGGAAGGTTAAATAAAAGGATCCTTCCTTGAACCTGTGACTGTGTGGTTTGGTTGTGTCGGGGTGTTTGGGGTGCAGCTGTACCCCCTACAGGTCACACACATGAATGGTGACGCATGTAGTCGAGGACACCAATGGAAATGGAGGGGTCGTGCATCGAGGGCTGAAGCCAGGAAGAAGGTCTCTTGTGTTTAGTCTGGACAAACGGCCGAGTCATGGAAATCTCGACAACGTTTAAGAAGGTTCTGGACGAGATACGGGGACAGCTCAGCCTGCCTGCCGTCATATTCAGACAACTTCAGTACACAATACGTGCTGTTCATACTAAACCATAAATAAACATAACAAAATTAAGAAAAATATACATAATAACAAGACAAATGAGAATTAAATAATAACAGAAATAAAGGAAACATACTCTACTCCAGCCAAGGATTAAGCCCTGGTTGAAACATAACACTTGGCCTGCTGGTGACATACCAAGGGCGGTGCCACCACTCAAGTAAAATGTCACCAAATTTGTACATCCATTCCACAAGTGCATCATGTAAACAGTAGCGCAACGCAATGAAATTAAAATGCTTTTATGAAGTAAGAATAACAAACGGGCCCGGCCAGCTTCAGCGCATCCATCTGTGCTGTAAACAAGGCCGTTTCCTGGTGGGGTTTTAGGACGACATGACACGGAACAGCTGCCCAAAACTGGAGGCTGTGCTGTAGACGCAGATGTGTGAGGCAGCTGCATGCTCAGTAAGTCCAGTCTCCTCTGGATGGGTCTACACTGGCAGCAATGCAGAGTGGAAGTGCCATATGGGGTGGACGGGCATCCCTACCAGTTCCCAGGTGGATGGATGGATCCCAGTCAAGAGACAAGAAGGTTCCTTGACTGGATGGGAAGCCCCAGGTGGATGGACAGGCGTCCTGACTGAATGTACTTACAGTACCATTCCTGGCCGGGACAAAAAGGGGGGGACTGTCTCTAGGGGCTCTTTATCCCCCCAGTACGCTAGACTGCAGCAGCCCTGGTTATCGATACCCACTGGGACATCAGCAGGGAAATGCTGGGAATTGTAGTCTGGTAGAGGTGAGATTGCGCTGGTCTGGACATGTGCAGCGGAGAGATGTTGGGTATAATGACAGAAGGATGCTAAGGATAGAGCTGTCAGGCAAGAGGAAAAGAGGAAGGATGAAGAGAAGGTTTATGGAGGTGATGAGAGAGGACATGCAGGTGATGGGGGTGACAGAACAAGATGACGAGGACAGGAAGAGATGGAAGAAGATGATCCACTGTGGCAACCCCCAACGGGAGCAGCCGAAAGAAGAAGAAGAAGACGAAGAAGCCCAGCCATGCTGGGATCTGTGGGTGCCATAAGAGGGTGCTGTAGGGAGTCCTTACTATTTGGGACTTCTGTACGACCCGAAGTGCTTCCAATGGGCAAAGCCCTGGCACCGAAAGTACTCCTGGGTCCTCAATAAAAAGGACCACACTGCCCTGACCAGGTGAGTCGGAGCTGGGAGGAAGGATGGCAACACTCGAGTGGAGGAGTAGCAGTGTGGTGTGGTGGACGGCCGGGTCCCATGCCAAGGCCGGGATGCCCCTTCGATGTATGTTCTGGGGGAGCATCCATGGGCTGCTCAATACCTCCCGCGGGACGCTTGGTGGCAGCCTCCCTGGCTGACGGTGGTGCCTCAGCTTCCCGCAGGGCTCCATGGGAAATTGAATTCTGCACAGCCCTGTTGGGATCTGGGGTGGCCGCCAGGGGGCGCTGCATGGGTACCTGAGCCCAGCTGGACTAATCTTCAGCCCCACCCGGGAGTGCAACTGGAAACAGGTGATCAAGCACATGGAGCACTTCTGGGTGGGCCATAAAAGGAGCCAGCAACCACCACTCAGAGGCCAGAGTCGGGAGGAGGAGGAGGACGAAGCTTGACGGGAGGAGTGGTGGTGGTGCCAAAAGGGAGTGTTGTGTGGAATTGTGCTTGTTTTGGACTGTGTTGTGCCTGTGGGGATTACGGGGAAGACGTGCCCCACAGGTGAAGAAAAATAAAAGTTTATTTATTTTTATACGTGCCTCCGTGTGAGTCTGTGTCGGGACGGGCACAATATAGTGCCTTGGTTACAGTGGACAGAGAGAAAGAAGAAGAGACACCTGCTTAACTGTTTGTACAAGGCATTTTGTAATAAACACCCCATTGTGGGGCTTGTGGTGCCCCCTAGAACTCACAATGGTCTGTCCTGAAGGAGGCTCCCTCGGGCCAATTCAGAGACGATGAGGGGAATTATGTGCACACTGAGAGAACACGTAATGGCAGCACCCAGAATGAAACTGAACTGGAGACCGCGAGTCAGCAGTGCCACACCGCCATGCCAACCGTCACTTCAACCTGCCCATCCATTCGTTGATTTTTCTGCTCTACTGGGGGCATTTAAAAGAGGGGTGTGAATGTCCATTTGGGCAAGTGCCTGGCTGGGATGGTCTCTCACATACCCCTACTGACTACCAGGCTGGCCTGTTTGCTGCTTGAGGTGAAAGTGAAAATATGGCATCTAAACTGTGGAGTCTTGAAGGCAAAATAGAAAAGAGTATTCTTAAAACTGGTAATCGACACGTACTCCAAAAGTATTATAAGCACGTGAGAAAGGAAGTACTGTATTAGTTAGGTTAGGGTTAGAATTAAAAAGGCTTACGCCAACATATTTTTATTATTCTGTATAAGCTAGAAACCGCCAAAGGCTAGACATGCAGCAGAACTGGTAAGGGTGGGCCTCCTTCTGTGAACTTTCCATCTATAAGTATTGGTGACTGCTGAGCTAGTAAGGAGTAAAGAGAGGCCTCGTCAGACAGACATGATGGACAGAGCGGGGTTTGACACAAAGCTGAGAAATAATGGTGGAATCAATTAGGGGCAGAACTAGAGCAGGGGGCTGTTAGAAGTCAGATGAGGATGAATGAATGACTTGTGTGATAAGAATTGTAATAAATGTAAGATGGCTGGGCGCTCATTCAATGTCTGTATGTGTGCCGTACAATAAATCTTCATTCTGCTGCCCGTCCTGAGACTCCGAGTGCCTTCTTTGGGGCTGAGGGTGCCCGTGCCAACCTGCTTCTACAGCAACTGCTACACAAGAGCACAGAGAGAGAGGCTGGGAACAGGCGCTGATGATACAGAGCACTGCCGCACCCACCACATGACAAATCAACTCAGATTAGGACCCGAGTGCAGCCCTACAACGGGTGACACCTCAGCACCACACGAGTTCAGAGGGAGTGCAACAGTGGGGTTTTTTTATGGTGGCTGGAGTGCCAATTCTGCCACCAACCTCCCTACAGGTTGGAGGGCATACATGCAGGGCTGGATGCAGAGTAACGTCATACCCAGGTTAAGGGCCTTGCTCAAGGGTCCAACAGAGCAGAGTCCCTTTTGGCGTTTACGGGATTCGAACCGACAGCCTTCCGATTGCCAGTGCAGATCCCTACCTCAGAGCCCTATGGAAGAGCAAGTTGGGGTTTCATATCATGTCGCCTCCTTCCAATGCCCACACCATTCCTACTACCTCAACAACCCCTACTGCAGTCTCCACCTCTGACCATCACTATGGGCCATTCAAAGGCGTTCTTAACAGAGGAGGCTACACAGAACAAAAGCCAAGGGGACCTGTCAGTCCTCGAGCTCTTAAGGCCTGCCGTGACCATCTTTGTGATGTCCTCTGTCACCTGCAAAAAGTGCCACACGGCTGTGAAGAAACCTCCTGCATTGTTCGCGTTCCAAAGAAGGCAAAGAATGTTTTGCTCCCATTTTCTTCTTCCAAAGAATGGCTACAGATCAGTGGCCGTTACGTCCCACGTCGTGAAGACCTTAGAGAGGTTGGTCCTGGACTGTATGAGTCCTCTTGTGGTAGACCACTTGGACCCACCACAGTTTGCTAGCAAAGACAGGAGTGGAGGATGCAATCGTCTGTCACCTCCACAAGGCTGGACAAAGCTGGCAGCCCCATGTGCGTGATGATATTTGATTTCTCCAGTGACGTCAGCAGCATCCTGCATCAGTTTCACTCTCCGTGCCCCATAGCCTCCATTGTGTGGACTAGATATATACTTTTAATTTATAGAAAACGCTCAACTCTAGAACACAGTTTTGCACGACACATGCATACATGCCATGTTTGTGAAGAAATAACTTCACCTTATTCTTAAAGGGCAGGTGGCGCAGTGTCCCAGTTCCCCCAGCAGATGGCCCTGTTGTGTAAAACCTGAATAAGGAGTAAAGCTGCCTCGCTCATTTTTATCGTTAAATTGTTTGTAGCAAACTCGGCTTAGTCCGGTGGTGGGAGTTTCAATTCACTTTACTGATCTGAGTCTCTCTAACTACCTGATTAGGTGGAAGGTCCTTGCTTGATCCTCCGCTTGATCACAGTGACTGAATTCACCAGACATGTTGTATCACGGCGGTCATCAGTTTCATTGTCAGCGTCTGACGACCCACTCATGTCGTCATCACTATCACTCGATTCGAGCAATGGTTCACTTTTAGATGGTCCCCAAATTGAAAACATCTCTTAGGGTGGTCTTTCGCCTTACCTTCTATGCTTTTCAGCTTCCCTAACATCCTTTGTAATGGTTGCCCTCCTGCTCTCCTACGCCCCACGACTCACAATGGAGTTATCAGTTTTATACGCCGTTTCCTTTGCAACTTCTTTTTCATTTCCTTATTAACCCACTGCTGAGTTTTCTTCATGTCATACTAATCTTAAATTTTGGGATGAACTAGTAGTGTCACTAGAGGTGGTCTTGGGGGGGCTTTTCGCTTTTTCCCTGATCCCACACATCCAGTCCCTGATCTTCGACAGCCCAGCACTGCGTCTCTCTCGTTATGCATTCTGACATGCATGGGCGACTCGCACGAAGCTCCACAGGGGACCCCCCTTCGGCTTTTCAGTATAACAGACTTTTTTGATTTGATTTTTAGCTTTGATATACTGTACTCTGTTAATCCCAGAGGGGAAACTGTCTTGTCGCATGACCTTTCGGGGTCAGAGCACAGAGTCAGCCATTGTACAGCGAGCGCCCCAGAGCAATTTTTCAGTTTAAGGCCCATACTTGTAGGACTTGTGGAAACATGGGGGGGGCTGGGGGGGGGGCTAAGCCCTAAATAAGTGCTAAGCTAGTGACACCCTGGGATGAGAATGACCTGCACCATTTTTATTGATATTCCACTACTGCACTGCTCTGGTGACATATGGCACCAGACATGGTGGTCCCAATGATCTTTTTTCTCCTGTGTCTTCTGCCCGCTCTGCTTCACTCCACTCACTTGTGGTCAGAGGCAACTGACCAGCTCCAGGAGATGAACCAAGTTGGAATCCTAATGAAGACTTGCTGGTGGCCACATAATCAGGCCCAGGGATTTAAGCAGAGGAGTGGATCTCATAAGTGCTGCTCTTTAAACGTTCAACTGTCTGTCTCTGCCTGCCTTTGTGGCTGTTTGCTCTGATGGGCTCCGCCCCTTCTGATATCGTCTGCTTCTACTAGGCCCCGCCCCTTTGGGAAGTGTTTGCCTCTCCCAGGTTCCTCCCCTTCTGACAGATCCTGCCTCTACCAGGCCCTGCCTCTTTTGACAGCCACTGCCTGTACCAGGCCCCACCCCTTTTGACAGTGTCTGCCTCTACCAGGCCCTGCCCCTTCTTACAGTGTCTGTCTCTACCAGGTCCTGCCCCTTTTGACAGCATCAGCCTCTACCAGGCCCCACCCCTTTTGACAGTGTCTGTCTCTACCAGGACCCACCCTTATTTTGTGTCTGCCTCTACCAGGCCCTGCCCCTATTTACAGTGTCTGTCTCTACCAGGCCACACCCCTTCTGACAGCATCTGCCCTGCCATGCCCCATCCCTTTTGACAGCATCAGCCTCTACCAGGCCCCACCCCTTTTGACAGTGTGTGTCTGTACCAGGCCCCACCCCTATTTTGTGTCTGCCTCTACCAGGCCCCGCCCCTTCTTACAGTGTCTGTCTCTACCAGGCCACACCCCTTCTGACAGCATCTGCCCTGCCATGCCCCACCCCTTTTTACAGCATCTGCCTCTACCAGGCCCCACCCCTTTTGACAGTGTCTGTCTCTACCAGACCCCACCCCTTTTGACAGTGTCTGTCTCTACCAGGCCCCATCCCTACATACAGCATCTCCCTCTACCAGGCCCCACCCCTATTTTGTGTCTGCCTCTACCAGGCCCCACCCCTACTTACAGTGTCTGTCTCTACCAGGTCCCGCCCCTTCTGACAGCATCTGCCCTGCCATGCCCCACCCCTTTTGACAGCATCTCCCTCTACCAGGCCCCACCCCTATTTTGTGTCTGCTTCTACCAGGCCCCGCCCTTTCTGACAGCATCTGCCTCTCTCAAGCCACGCCCCTTCTGACAGCCTGTCTGTCTCTCTCTCTCTCTCTTTCGCAGGTCTGGGTGGCCTCGTTCAGAATTTTCATTTCAAAAATGTCACTGAGAGGTCAAGTTGCTGAGGACAGCTTACTACTTTTCTTATTTTCTCAACATCTGGTGGGCAGTGCCTCACTGTCCCATAATGCCCAAATGCCGCTGCTCCATCGTTTTCAATTAGATAACTTATTCTCTGCCAACCATACTACAGTGTAGAGAGCAAAGAACAAAGACGATTTAACACAAAAGTGATCCAGTATTCCAATAGCAGAGCCTGCAGGTTTGGATAACCCACAGCCTCAAGTGGGCACATCATGATAAGAATGGGGTCCTGTCCTGGGTGGGCTCCTGAGTGGCTAGTTGCTTGTCACCCCACTCCCTCCACCCTCAAACTGTCCCAGGACGAGCAGAAGCGGAGGGGCTGCAGTTTCGGGTGTTAAGATGAGCTTTTAAAGTCGTTGTGGAGAGTGTAAATACGCACAGAGTGCTTCCATGTGTCCACTTTACGTGTTCAATAAACAGCAGCGTTTTTAGCTCTGATCGAGTCAATTTGCAGGGTCCGGGAATGACTGAGTGTCCCAAATATAAGTGCCTGGCCCTCTTCCTTGAAATATGAAGCGGCATTCGTTACTCATTGGCTCGCCAGCTCATTGGGAACAAACAAGTACTTGAACAATAAAAATAGTTTGCAGTAAATTTAAAAGTTGTTGGCTATTTGTTAAGTTTGTCTGATTTATGTTTTTATGGGGTTCGCTTCCCGGGTCCTCCCTGCGTGGAGTTTGCATGTTCTCCCCGTGTCTGCGTGGGTTTCCTCCCACAGTCCAAAGACATGTAGGTCAGGTGGATTGGCGATTCTAAATTGGCCCCGGGGTGTGCTTGGTGTGTTTGTGTGTGCCCTGCGGTGGGTTGGCACCCTACCCGGGATTGGTTCCTGCCTTGTGCCCTGTGTTGGCTGGGATTGGCTCCAGCAGACCCCCATGACCCTGTGTTTGGATTCAGCGGGTTGGAAAATGGATGGATGGATGTTTTTATGGATCTTGTAAGTTGTTGATTACATTTTGGAAATTATCTCATTACAGGGACAAAAAGAATTTTAGAAATTAACAGACGATGATAGAAGTCACATCTCGCTGCCTTTATTGTAAAGATATTGAACTTTGAGTACCAAATGAACCACTTGGGCTGTGGGATGGGGGACTCTGTTCATCGGAGCAAGAAAGACTAATTCGGGTCATCGCACACCCAATCTTCATTTATATTCTGTTATTATGAAGTTATTGTTTTCTTTATGTTTTATTGTCCTCTTAACAGCACTAAGTGTAGCAATTATGGCTTTGAGGAGTGCACTATAGAAATAAAACTTATTATCTGTTCATTTTCTCATTTTCTCAAAAACGTTTTTCCCAGTTGATTCTGGGGTCCGTCAGCGGTGTGTTCTGCTCCCATTCTGTTCAATGCTTGTTCGGACCGGGCAGTGGTCAGGGTCGTGGGGTCCAGCGGCTGTGTGGCGTCTGTTAGTGAAGAGAGATTGACTTTACTGCCGATGCTGTGATCTTCATGGAGTCAATGGAGGTTCTGATTGGGGGTCTTGAGAGACTGAGTGAGGAGTCTGAGGGTCTGGGCTTGTGAGGGTCCTGATAAAAACCAAAGAGCCAGGCCTTTAATGAGCTCCTGGGCCACGGCCATCAGCAGTGTGTCTGTCTGCGGAGAGAGTGTCGACATCGTCATCGAGAGGTTTACTTACCTCGGCAGTGGCATTCATGTGACTCTGGTGACTCTTCATATGAAGTCAGTAGACGGATTGGGAGAGCACTGGGGGGGTCATGAGGTCGCTGGAAAAGGGTGCGTGGCGCTCCTGATATCTCAGCAAAAGGACGAAGGTCCAAGTCTTTAGAGTCCTGTTTGTGAGACATGGAGACTATCCAGTGACCTGAGATGAAGACTCGACTCCTTCATGTGTGTCTCTTCAGAGAATCCTTGGGCGCCGCTGGTTTGACTTTGTGTGCTCACAGAGTCCCTTCATTGATCACTAAGGCCATGTGGCGTGATTACTGTGATCAGCAGTGTTGTGGACCCGAGTGGCTGGACCAGGCCAAGGGGATGCCCACATAACACCTGACTGTGGCAGATGGAGGGTCATTTCCAGAGGGTGGGACTGGACTACGTGTCTGCCTTGGGGGTTGCCAACCAGGATCCCATTTTATCATGTGATGGATGCGGCAATGAGCTGTACCAGTGCCTGCTCCCCAAACTCACCTATTTTCTCAACCCACTTATCCAGGAAAACAATCACAGGAGGACACCCACTCATACACCAGAAGAACATGCAGACTCCACATAAGGGACACCCAAACGTCAATCGCCTTGATATGAGGCACCAGAGCTGCCCCTGCATCACCATGCCACCCATTGTCACTGTTTTTTTTTTTTATTTCTTTATTTACTTATTCTTTAAGAGTCTTGGGGGTCTGTGGGGCTCAAGACAGAAGCCAAAACCCAGATGGGGAGACAGTCTACACAATGACAGAGGACAATGAAACACAAACTGGCTCATGCATCCTCAAGATTAAGAGAGGAAAACTGGGGTGAAAGAAAGAAAGAAAGAAAGAAAGAAAGAAAGAAAGAAAGAAAGAAAGAAAGAAAGAAAGAAAGAAAGAAAGAAAGAAAGAAAGCTCTCTGTAGTTGTGTCCCTTATGAAAGGTGCTGTATGAATAATATATATATATATACTGTGGATGCTAGGGGCCGTGAAACCCAACAGACTGACGTCCAAGACACACGTATAAAAGCACTAAGAAGAATTTTTAATTATTTTTCTTAAATGCAGTGCACAAAGCACCACACACGCCACAATCCACCAATAACAATAATCCTCCACTCCCAGCAGCTTTGTCATCCAACCTCTCAACTCCAGCTCTCTTTGCTGGGTCTCCGACAGTTCTTTATATATTCCATGACCCGGAAGTGCTTCTCCTCTTCTTCCAGGTCAAACGCCACATCATTCTTCCTCAAGCCTCCCGGAACTACTGTGGGTTTCCGTCCTCGTGACTCCGAAGTGCTTCCAGGTTGTAGGAGAAGTAGAAGTCC
The DNA here is from genome assembly GCF_900747795.2 of Erpetoichthys calabaricus. NCBI lineage: Eukaryota > Metazoa > Chordata > Cladistia > Polypteriformes > Polypteridae > Erpetoichthys > Erpetoichthys calabaricus. The sequence goes on from NC_041406.2 coordinate 3,214,710, forward strand.
CCAGGTCCTTTATGAGCTCCCCCTGGAGACACCCATGGCACCCAAAAGGGCTGAGAAAATGGTCTCCATGTCCCATGATGTCCTGCGGGAATCTGGGGTACATTTACCATCCAGGGGAGCTGCCACCTAGCGTCCTGGGGGAGGCAGTGTCCTGGAAAGGCTGCCCTTCTCCACTCTTCCCGTTCTGGGACATCCCAGCCGGACTGAGCTGCCGACTGTCTATCACAATACATATACATAATATATACATAATAAATACAGAAATAACTAACTAAATAAAGAGCATTCAGTGAGAATGATGTTATTTGAAAGGCACTATATGAAAGAAAGAAAGAAAGAAAGAAAGAAAGAAAGAAAGAAAGAAAGAAAGAAAGAACATTCTCTGTAATGGGATCCACTATGAAAGGTACTATATTAAAGAATTAAATTAATCAATCAATCAATCAATCAATTAAATAAATAAATAAATAAAGAGCTCTATAACAGTTCCATTATGAAATACATCATATGAAAGGCACTATAAGAAAGAAAGAAAGAAAGAAAGAAAGAGTTTTGAATTGAACTTTATTAATCAGTAGGCAACAAATCATTTACAATGTCATAAGTTAAGAAAACAAAGAAAATCACAACTCAAACAAAAAAAACCTAAAACTAATTCATATTTCAAATTAGAAAAATCAACTCATTATCTTCAAGTTGTCTCCTGAACACACCACCTTTGTGCAAAAGAATCTTTTATTATTGATCTTTTATTTGTGATCATTTTGTAGAAAGAAAGAAAGAAAGAAAGAAAGTTTTCTATAATTGTGTCAGTTATGAAAAGTGCAATATGAAACAGTTAAATAAATAAATAACGAACTGTATGATAGTGTCCAGTATGAAAGACGTTATATGAAAGGCACTATAAGAAAGAACAAAAGAAAGAAAAGCCATTAAGGGCTGTATATAATATTGTCCAGTACAAAGGGTGCTGTAAGAAAGAAAGAAAGAAAGAAAGAAAGAAAGAAAGAAAGAAAGAAAGAAAGAAAGAATGTTCTCTGTAATCATGTCCATCACGAAAGTTTCCATATGTAATAAATAAATAAATAAATAAATAAATAAATAAATAGCTCTATAATAGTGTCCAGTGTATAAGATGTTACATGAAAGGCACTTTAAGAAATAAATAAAGGAAGTTCTCTATAATTGTGTCCATTGTGAAAGATGCTGTATGAAAGAATGACATAAATAATGAAATAAAAATAATCATCGAGCTTTCTAATAATGTCCAGAGTGAAAGACACTTTAAGAAAGACCAAAAGACAGACAGCGAGCCCTTAGTGGCTGTATCATTGTGCCAGTCCAGAGTGCCATCTAAAAGTGCTCTTACGTTAATTCTCCTTGTGGTAAAAGCGCCCTTAAAGTCCCTCAGCGCTAGAACAGTTCATTTTAGCCCCGGTGCCATTGCCGTTTATGAACAGTAATAAGTAGGACGTGTTATGTTTATAGCGCCTTTCCGTGATAAACTCCGAACGTGATTTTCTCCGCACAGCGAAACAGCTCCGCTCCACACACATTATTGCAGTTGAGCTGATTTGATATTCAAACTTTTTACTTTGAATTTGACGATCATTACCTCGCATTTTGTTGAAACGAGTAGAAATGGACCCCATACTGTATTCTGAAACTAGCGGCGTAATTGAGGGGGCCTTTTAATATGCGGGTATAAAGGCAGTTCGTATCCAAGTCTGGGCGTAGTTTAGTATTTGAGCTGAATTGCCGCCGCTGGCTTACTGGACATGTAATTCATTTCTAAGATGGCGCTGTTAAATGTTGCCCCGCTCTTAGTGTGAACCCTTAAAAGTGAATTGAAGGGAGCGCCGACTTCATTGCTGTGCTGTACTTTCAAGCTGCGCAGTTTTAACCCGATCTTTTGCTAATTTCTTCCGATTGATATTCATACTTGCCCTGCGGTGGGCTGGCGCCCTGCCCGGGGTTTGTTTCCTGCCTTCCGCACTGTGTTGGCTGGGATTGGCTCCAGCAGACCCCCGTGACCCTGTAGTTAGGATATAGCGGGGTGGATAATGGATGGATAGATGGATCATATTCATACATTTCATTGACTTTTGCAATCGCAGAGGACGAAATACAAGTGTTTAATTAGGGGAGGAGGCAAAGGAGCCAGAAAAGGCGACTGAGGGAGGGGCGAGCGGGAGAAGGGCGCTCGGAGCCCCGGCACGTGCGCGTCTACGTCCTCATTAGCCACTCAGCCCCTCGCCTCTCAAGTTGAGTTTATAGCGCCGCCGGAGTCGGGACACAGGTGGGCGCTGCGGCCGGAACAGGACAGCATCGTGTCTCGGCAGGTAAGCTCCCGAATTTGCCTGAAGGCAATTGCAGCACCTGGTGCCACCGGGGGCGGCTTTCTTAAGAATATTTAAGTTATCCTGCACGGATAGCAAGGAAAAGAAGCCAGAACTTTTACGGACCAGCGTAATCTAGTTCGGGTGTGCTTTATCTTAATATGACGTATTCTTTGTGTTTGTTCTGTAGATTTTGTTTATTGCAATGTACTGCTTGATGAAATGCATTCTTTATTAGACGTCCGCACGTTACACAAATTACAGGTCGTTTTTATTAGTGAACTTCCTCGACGGATTGTTGTGGGGGACATTTACCAACCCACAATGAGCTTTACGTACCCGGCTCATTTGATGCGGCGCTCGAACTGCACGCGCTGTACGGAGTTGGCTTGTTCTGCTGGCGTCTGCATCATCGGGGGCTCCCGTTTTCATCCCATGTCTTAGTGTGACTGTGAGGAGTGTGAAATGACACCGGCCGGGGTGGGAGCCTGCCTTGTGCCTCCAGGGTGGGCGCCCATCTGCTGTTCCTCACCGCCCTGACTGAGCCCGTCATGCATTTAAAACGAGTTGAATGTGTAAAAAAAAAAAAAAAAAAACTTTGCTGTTTGAGTCGATTTTAATCTCCGATATCTCTTACTAAAATGACGGAGATAGGAAATTCTGCAGGGGCTTGTGTGTGTCCTCCCCTGAGTTTACAGAAGCGAAGTCCTGTATGCTGAATGGGTGGGCGCCTGTCATACAGGGTGCCGATTTCCAGTTTTCTGTGGACTCGCACTACCGCATCTCCTCCGTCTGCCCCGATGGCTTCAGCTAAAGGTCCGGTCGTCTGCTGGAGCTTTTTGAACTGTTGGCTTGTCAGACCACCGAACCAGACCTGGAATCTGAAAGAGATGAGCGACAGGCGACTTGATCAGACGGCGATAAACGGACCACAGGAGGTCCTCGACCACTTTAAACAGTCGGAGTTTACGAAGGATGCTTACCGTTAAGAGTCGATATTTGTGTATTAATATTCCATTTAAGAAGATTATTTCCGCTCTTAAAAGTAGATGGTTCTTGACTGGCTAGTGTGGTCCTCGTTGCACTTTTACATGACAAAGAGCCATTTCATTCTGGCATATGAAGTTGGTTCTTTGGACTTTGATGAGGTTAGGGATCTGCACTGGCAATTGGTAGGGTTGCTGGTTCGAATCCCGTAAATGCCAATATGGACTCTGCTCTGTTGGGCCCTTAAGCAAGGCCCTTAACCTGCAATTGCTGAGCGCTTTGAGTAGTGAGAAATGCGCTATATAAATGCAAAGAATTATTATTATTATTATTATGAGGTTCCTAATATTTGTGACAAGCCAGAAACTTGAATCCATGGCAGAATACTCGGGGGTGAAGGAGACCTGAACTTAGCGGTGTGATTGTATGCAGCAAGAGTCCTTTTTAATATCGGGAACTCGTTTGTATTTCACAAATAGAGAGACGTGAAAGGCGCTGTCGATCTTATAGCACCTTTCACATCCATTGATCTGTCCTAGTGCTGTCATTTTTTTTGCATCTACCTATTCAGTGGTGCCTTTATCTCTTATATAGCGACTTTCATTCGGATCTAAAAATGTTTGCATCTGCCTCTTTGTGCCTTTTTGTCTATTATATAGTGCCTTTCATATCTAACAGTTTTTGTATCTGCCATTTATATAGTGCCTTTCTATCTAAGAGTTAAAAGCTGTTGGGAGAGAAATGAAAGGCACTATACAAGGGAAAGAAAGAGAGGCAATATTGAAATGGTACACTGTAAAAAATGTCAGTACAGTTAGCGGTAAAAATACTGTAAATGGTGAAAGTAAAAGACCTTTTCTGAAAAAAAGGAAAGTTACCTTATGTTCTACTGAAAATTACCTGTATATCTTAAACAATACATTTCATTATTTTTTACAGCCAAGTTCCGTAAAATCGATATTTTTCTACCTTCAAAATATGCAAAACACCGTTTATTGATGCATTACAGTCACACTGAAAAAATCTGTTAATTTTACAGTGTAAATACTGTTAAATAGCGGAGGTAAACAACCGTAAAATGTAAAACAGTAAATCGCTTTTTCAGTAAAATCGGTTACGATATTTGCATAAGGACACGCCCCCTTTTACCATATTGTTCCTGGTGAACCGCATACCTTTGAATAGTCGGGGGGGAAAAAACTTAAACTATGATAGCAGATTTATTATTCCCTGCGTGCTGAAGGTTTTTTGAGGTTATGGAAACTGATTTATGGTGGGTTGTATTCGATAAGTAGGACACCATACACCACAAAAGCAAACTTTACTTCCCCACCAGACAACGTGCCATAACTTCTTTTAAACACTGAATTGTTTTCAATGTGTATAATTTAAATGGTACATGTTTGCTATTGATTGCTGTTACTTTACTGATGCAAGCTGTGTACTGGGGTTTGACCCTGACAATATATATTGTTTATTGATTGGCATATTTATTACACAACATGAATTTTTGGTTATGGTTAAACATTCCCTTCTATTGGAATTGTTGCAAAGAACAAATAGTTTTTACTACAAAATTATACTGTGGATCTAAAAATACTGTCACTTTATTTATTACAGTAAAATTTTGGCAATGCAGCTGCCAGTATTTTACCGTAAATAACATTTTTTAAAGTGTACAGTAGACCAAAAAATATTGTTACGTACTTTTTTACGGTAAAATTCTGGCGACCCCAGCTGCCAGTATTTTACAGTAAATGTAACATTATTATTATTTTTTTACAGTGTAGATAAGCAAGGCACCCTGTAATTGATTGATGTGAAAGGCACTATATAATGGATAGGTAGTACCTTTTTGATTAATTTATCTAAGAGATAGATGCAAAAGCTGTTAAATATGTCTGAAAGTCACTCTATAGACCGGTACTGTTGAATAGGCAGATGTAAAAAAAAAAGTTAGATATAAGAAAGGCACTATATAATAGAGGGGTAGCACTGCTGCCTTGCAGTAAGGTGATCAGGGTTTGCGTCTCTGGTACTCCCTGTGTGGAGTTTGCATGTTCTTCCTGTGGCTGTGTGGGTTTCCTCCCACAATCCAAAGACAAGCAAGTTTGGTGAATCGGAGACACTACGTTGTGTGTGTTTGCCCTGTGATGCACTGGCACCCTGTTCAGGGTTTGTTCCTGCCTTGCACCCAATGCTAGCTGGGATTGGCTCCAGCAGACAGGAATAAGCTGGTTAGAATAAGACTGACTGACTATATAATAGATACATAGATGGATGTGAAAGGCACCATAGGGCAGATGGAGAGATCTTTATTTGTTCCCAGGGGTAAATTTTGGCTTTTTACAGAAGCTCTTTAATTAAAGAGATTAATAACTATAGGGCCTGCGGTGGGTTGGCACCCTGCCCGGGATTGGTTCCTGCCTTGTGCCCTGTGTTAGCTGGGATTGGCTCCGGCAGACCCCCGTGACCCTGTGTTCGGATTCAGCGGGTTGGAAAATGGATGGATGAATAACTATAGGGTGGTCCGGATCTAACTATGCAACTTTTAATGCAATGCAATAATTGCATAATTAGATCTGGGTGGTGTAGCTGCGCATTTGGTAGATGAAAAATATGAGAGCTCTATAAGAAAGGCACTATATTAGAGATAGGCACACGTTGTCTGAACACACACCAGAACGGCTAAAAAGGAAAATCTGTTATATTCAAAGTTTTTTGTTGTGTCCGTGTTGTTCAGCCTTGACCCCGCCCCTCTACGCCTCTCGCCCAATCATCACTCCTGCGGCGCACGTCCGCTCACCGTCACACCACGTGCCACTCGCAGTGCTGCTAACTCGCCCTTCAACGGCAGTCGGTTATATACAGTATGTTAGATCTATCTATCTATCTATCTATCTATCTATCTATCTATCTATCTATCTATCTATCTATCTATCTATCTGTTATAATGGCAAACCCGAAAAGCAAATGATTTGTTCATGAACGTCAGATTTTACATTGCGATAGAAAGAGAGCGGCAAGAGTGAATGTCGAAAAAAAGAAAATGAACAAAAAAGAGCTGCGCATGATAAAAATCAAGAACAAAGAGATAAATAAACGAGAAAGGGAAAAATATCCCGAACAGAAATGCGAAAAAAGGAACGATTATAGAATGCAAGTTAGAGGATAAAGGAATTTATAATATTTTTGACGAGGCGTTAATGTAATTAATTAATTATTCACCTTTACTACGCTTTATTATTTATTCATTGGTTTTTACAATAGACAGTTTTAGTGAAATGCTCAAGTAACTGATTTTCTGTCTGTAATAACTAAACACCAAACCGTCTTGCGCCGGCGCCCCGCATGCTCCTCTATGTACCAACTCGCTTTCTCTAACGGAGGGGCGCCCTGACGTCCTTTGAGTGGCTCAGCCGCCCCAGGGGATTGGCTAGTGACACGAGCAGGGGGCGGAGCCACCCTGTCATTTTGTAAAGAAAGGTCAAACTGTTGTTCTCTCTTCATGGTTACTTTCGGAGCCTGTTACAGATCTAAAGCAATGAAGGCTCTTTCTGGAACATTTACGTGGATGCCTTTTTTGGGAACATTTTTAATGGCATTGCTCTGAAAAACCACTTTTTGGCACCTGTCATTTTTAACTGTGTGGGGTCGATCCTAAACTTGATATTTCTTCATTGTTTCGACCTCCTCTCCTCCCTCAGAATAATGTTGGCTAAACATGAAGATCGCTGCCTCTTAACCCACACGATGTCTTCAAGTGCTGACTCCATGCTGTGCTTTCCAGGTCTTTTTTTTTTTTTAACCTAAATCCTAAAATCCATTTTTAGCCATGTTGGATGTCGGATTTGTCACCTCTGTCCTCTTTCATTTATATACAATACAAACAATTTATTTCTGTAAAGCCCAAATTCACACAAGAAGGCCCTGCCTCTTGACAGCCCCCCAGCCTTGACAAGGAAAAACTTCCAAAATAACCCGTGTAGGGGGAAAAAATGGAAGAAACCTTGGGAAAGGCAGTTCAAAGAGAGACCCCCATTCCAGGCAGGGTGGGCGTGCAGTGAGTGTCAAAAAGAAGGGGGTCAATACAATAAAATACACAGAACAGAACAAATCCTCAATACAGTATAAACATATGACAAGTACAGAGCAGAATTCAACAGTAGATGATATCCCATAATATGATTTGGATTTGTTCAGAATCCTGGAGACCTCAGCCATCAAGCTGCCTCCCCCTATTGGCTGTTCCACAGCTGAGACAGTACTGGGCCAGCCAATCCGATGACAGGACCCCCTCTAACCCGACGTGATTCCCCCATCAGAGATGACTTTACCTTAGGCAGGGTCTTGATTTCCAGGTTTTCCATGGATTCTTTACACCAACTCTGAATTTTCTTTGTATTTTGTACACCGTATTACTGTCTGTGGTTTTTATATAACGGCAAACAAACAAACTTGAACTACAACCTCTAATAATCCCAATGGATGGATGAACGGATGGATGGAAGATGATCAGTAATGGACACCCACAGCAGCAGCCATTCCAACAACAGCAACATGAATGGCCTCTTCAGCTGCTCTGTAGTCCTGGCCGGGCCTACCATCAGGGTGACTTGGGCACACGTCCCAGGGTCCTGCTCACGGAGGGGTCTTTGCATATGGGAGAGAATCATGCCAAATAAGAGTCCCCAACAGGAGCCCATGGCCATCTGCTCACCCCGTCAAACCCACTTTGATCCTCACGGTTATAAATCTGTCCAATCAGACCTACAGTAAATAAAAAGAGAAATATGAAGGGGGGGGGGATCGGAACGGGGGTCTCGTAGGTCATTTTATGAGACTGTACATTTGCCGTGTTTCTGTGCCACGAGTAAATGGATAATCACTGAATGCGAGAACCCAGTAGTGCAGCAAAAGGAAACAATTAATGATGGAGAAGCAAAAGGCGCTATTTTGACGAGAACGATATCCGACATTTACAGCTTAAACGATAATTTGTACAATCCGTAAATCCCACCACTGAGACTAACGAGACTGACCTTACAGGTAACACTGATGGTTCGAGCAGCCAAGTGCAGTCTGATTACACAGACCTGAGAAACAATGTGGACGGCCACAGGACCACTGCAGGACACACCAAGCAACGCCAAACCCAAACAAAGGATTGTCTCTGTATGATCTTTAATTTTATGTGGTGCGAATAAGGACCCCAAGACACTCCATTACACAACCCCTTCTTTGCCACAAAGTGGGCACAAGACTAAAAAAAAAGTTAAGTAATGCCTGCTGAGTGTGAAGTTCGAAGAAAGTTGATTTCCCACAGATGTGATGTGTAAATTGGGAGAAGAGTTTGGGCATTACAGGGGTCTCGTATACTTGTCCAAGGTTATTTGGTTGATGTCAGTTTGGCCTCCGTGTAAGTGGGGTCCTCTTGGCAGGAGTCTGTCGTCTGGTCTGAAATGGGTTCTGATGATCAGGTGACTTTATAATAGAGGGGTGGAGTGTTGGTTGGCTCGGGTGGGAGTGACATCATGGCTCCTCCCTTCTAGTGTAAATGGATGTTGGGTGAGTGGTAGTGTTACATCCAAATCCTTCCCTGTAAGATACCCCAAATCGGCCTGTTTGACTGATGTTTCACCCATCAATTTGTTTATCCATCCATCCATTTTCCAACCCGCTGAATCCGAACACAGGGTCACGGGGGTCTGCTGGAGCCAATCCCAGCCAACACAGGGCACAAGGCAGGGAACCGCCCGTTGGTTAAAATACATAAAGGAACAACAAAAAAAAAAAGTGAAGTTTCCCTGACAAAGTTTTGGAGTGCTTTCCCCAAATGCCAGTTGTTGTTAATAAATTACTGTTTAATTGAACTTGGAACTGTCTGAGGTCAGGACCCTGTGGCGCCCCCTGTGGTCATATGAGATATAAAAAAAAAAAGAACTTTTATTATGTTTTTGTTATAATGGTAGGGCGGGGTCTGCACAGACATTGGAAGCTGCTCGTTTTTGATAAGTAGGGTGTCGTGTGATTTGTGTTTGCATGCTATTGGATTTTCCAGAGTTCCTAGTTATGACGTCTGCGCGTTCATGTGAATTTCTAGTGGGATTTTTGGGAGAAATGTGAGGTCAGTTATGATTTTTTTTAACTTTGTCAGCAAAAAAGAAAAAATAAGTAGTTAAGATTTATTTTTTTATGCATTAAAAAATTGCTGTGGGTGCAACCATGAAAGTAAGGCCATTCATTACTGGAAATATGTAAAAGAGATTAGGAGGGGGGCAAATACTTTTTCACAGCTCTGTATTCATGGTCCACCTGCTTCTGAGGGTTGTCCCTCTTGGGTGAAAAACCCCAAAAGCAGTGGGGAAACAGGACCCTAACTGGAGCAAGAATCAGTAGGGACACGGGTTCAAGTGTTAAGAGACAGAGGAGGGAGAGACTGGGGTTTGTTTGCCATTATGGAGCTGGACCACCAGTCCGATGAAAACCTGGTGCTTGGCTTCAGCTTTAACTTTCCTTCTTTCTTTCTCCCTTTTTCTCGTTGTTTCTTTCTCTTTCTGTCTGTCTCTCTCTTTTGTATTTTTCTTTCTTTCTCTCTTTTTGTATCTTTCTTTCTCTTTCTGTCTGTCTCTCTTTTTGTATTTTTATTTCTTTCCCTTTTTCCTTCCTTCTTTCTTTCTCCCTCTTTTTGTATCTTTTTCTTTTTTTCTTTTCTTTCTCCCTTTTTCTCTTTGTATCTTTGTCTGCCTCTTTCTGTCTCTTTTTGTATTTTTATTTCTTTCCTTCCTTCCTCCTTTCTTTCTTTCTTTCTTTCCTTCTTTCTTTCTCACTCTGTCTCTTTGTATTTTTATTTCTTTCTCCCTCTTTTTTGTATCTTTCTTTCCTTCTTCGTTTCTTTTTTTCCTTTGTCTCTTTGTATTTTTATTTCTTTCTCTCTCTTTTTTTGTATCTTTCTTTCTCTTTCTGTCTCTTTTTGTATTTTTTTCTTTCTTTCCTTCTTTCTTTCTCCCTCTTTTTGTATCTTTTTCTTTCTTTCCTTCTTTCTTTCTCCCTCTTTTTGTATTTTTATTTCTTTCCTTTTTTCCTTCCTCCTTTCTTTCTTTCCTTCTTTCCTTCTCCCTCTCTTTTTGTATCTTTCTTTCCTTCTTTGGCATTTTGACTGTTTTGTAATCGGGCCAGTAGGTGGTCCAGTTTGTGGTACGACCCCATAAAATGTAATTTCTACCAGACTGGGTTATACTTTTTTTGCACAATGATGGAGGTTAAAGATGAGTGTTGTGTCACAACTCCCAGAATTGTGGTAGGTTGGTTTCCTCTGAATTCCTCTGATTTCCCGTCTGTCACCCGAACGCAGAGCACATCTTAAGAGACGCACTTTACGTGTTGGTCAAACATGCAAATGTGAGATTTCCGTACACGTGACGATACGTCTGACCTGATTACACCGCGTGGCCATTTTCATCAAATCGAAACTGTAGATTATTTTTTTCTGGAAAGGGCCCACACCATTGGCCTCCAACATGTGGTCACTAATTAATTCACAATCCCAAATAGCGCTTGGCTTCAGGGTCTTTCTGTCGCATGGCCTGGCGTGGCATGTGAGCACATGATAAGAAAAATACACAGGAAATAATTTAAACTCTGATTATGTGATAGAGCTCAGCCACGAAGAAACAGAAGGACGAGGCTCAGAACAGTCCGCCGTTTATTTTCCTTTCTGAGAGTACAGCGTCACTTTTTTGTCGAGCAAGAATGAGGATGGCGTGTTTTTGAGCGAGCAAATTAGAAACCTCTACTGTTTTGTAGGGTTCCTCATGGAGCCATCGCTTGATAAAGAGCCTCTTCAGTCTGGGAAGGTCTCTTTGTCTACAAAGTTGGTGCTTTGGGCTTTGAAACAGTTGCTAATATGTTGACGAAACAGAAGTGTTGAAGGTGTAGTAGGCAGGATACCTGCAGATCAAGAACAGCTGAATGGCGCCTGTGGGATCGATAGAGCAAGAGTCCTGTGGAATTTCACAAATCCATCACCTTCAATTCATGGAGCCTGTCACAGGTCTACATAGATGAGCGTCTTTTCTGACACTTTCTCATGTGGACGGTTCCTTTGCAGACTTTGGTTCCCCTATGGCACTGCTCTGAAGGACCACTTTTTTCCCCACTAGATCTTCAAGAGTACAGTACTTTGTAGTAACTTTAAATGAATTTTAGTTTTTTCTTCTTTTTTTGGCTTCTCCATTAGGAGTTGACTCCACATCTTCTTGTCCTCGTCATCTTGCTCTCACACCATCACCTTCATGTCCTCTCTCACCAAATCCATAAACCTTCTCTTAGGCCTTCCTCTTTTCCTCTTACCTGGCAGCTCTGTCCTTCACATCCTTCTCCCAATATACTTAGCATCTCTCCTCTGTACATGTCCAAACCAACACCATCTCGCCTCACTGACTTTGTCACCCAACCGTCCAACCTGAGCTGACCCTCTAATGTCCTCATTTCTAATCCTATCCATCCTCGTCACACCCAATGCAAATCTTAGCATCTTTAACTCTGACACCTGTGCCACCATCTCCAGCCCATATAACATAGCTGGTCTTGCTACTGTCCTGTAGAGTGGATAGACTTCTGGGTTACGAGAGATTATGTTGGTGCATTGTGGCTGCCGCTTCTCCCCTGTGGATGATAAACCGAATCCCCAGATTTATTGCCTGTATGGTCTGCCGCTTGCCTCTCTGTCTGCTTTTTTGAATCCTGTGGGTTTTCTCTTGGATTGTGGCTCTAAAGTTCTCTCTTTTTTGGAACTTTATGCTTTTCTACATACTGAGCACCATACTCTGACATCGCTCCTTCTGTTCAGGCATTTGGGAATCCTCCGCTGCCCCAAGTGCTCTCGCAGAAGCTTGACTATTATCACACGGAAAATAACGTTGACCTGATCTGGACGCCATATTTACGTCACAACTGGATAGTCCACTGCTGTGAATTTTGAGTACTTGCAGTCCGTTTCATTAAAATGTCTAATACCAGAATCTTCCAGCTTATATGCAAAATGCAAAAATTGCCCTTTTCATCGTTCGCTCTCTAAATAGTAAATCGGCTTTTATTGCGGACTTTAAGAGTGATATTTGATGTTTTGTGCTTGACAGAAACCTTGTAACGGCTGACCCCTTACCCGGCCGGCTACTACACTTCCAAGACCTGTGGCCTGCATAAACTACTGAGCTGAATCTAAATAACAAGCCGTACCTCTAACAAATGAAAATTTTCCCCACAATCAACGGTTTAAACAAGTAAGCAAAAACAGATGATATGTAAAAATAGGTGATTAATTATATTAAATGAAACAATAACAAGAAAAAATGCAAAATAAATTAATAGAACAAATATATATATATATATCTATCTCCAACAAAGCAACAACGTGACAACACCATATATATATATATCTATATACAGTACATCCATAGTACTAGGGTGTTGTACCGTGTTAGCCATTATGAATGTAGAGAAAAGCCAAGCAAAATGACACCTTTTATTGGCTAACTAGAAAGATTACAATATGCAAGCTTTCGAGGCAACTCAGGCCCCTTCTTCAGGCAAGATGTTAGCCAATAAAAGGTGTCATTTTGCTTGGCTTTTCTCTACAGTACATCCAGAAAGTATTCCCAGCGCTTCATCACATTTTCCACATTTTGTTATGTTACAGTCTTATCCCAAAATGGATTAAATTCATTTTTTTCCTCAGAATTCTACACACAACACCCCATAATGACAACGTGAAAAAAAGTTTACTTGAGGTTTTTGCAAATTTATTAAAAATAAAAAAACTGAGAAAGCACATGTGTATATAAGTATTCACAGCCTTTGCCATGAAGCTCAAAATCCTGTTTCTCCTGATCATCCTTGAGATGTTTCTGCAGCTTCATTGGAGTCCACCTGTGGTAAATTCAGTTGACTGGACCTGATTTGGAAAGGCACACACCTGTCTATAGAAGGTCCCACAGTTGACAGTTCATGTCAGAGCACAAACCAAGCATGAAGTCAAAGGAATTGTCTGTAGACCTCTGAGACAGGATTGTCTCGAGGCAGAAATCTGGGGAAGGTTACAGAAAAAATTCTGCTGCTTTGAAGGTCCCAATGAGCACAGTGGCCTCCATCATCCGTAAGTGGAAGAAGTTCGAAACCACTAGGACTCTTCCTAGAGATGGCAGGCCATCTAAACTGAGCGATCGGAGGAGAAGGGCCTTAGTCAGGGAGGTGACCAAGAACCTGATGGTCACTCTGTCAGAGCTCCAGAGGTCCTCTGTGGAGAGAGGAGAACCTTCCAGAAGGACAACCATCTCTGTGGCAATCCACCAATCAGGCCTGTATGGTAGAGTGGCCAGACGGAAGCCACTCCTTAGTAAAAGGCACATGGCAGCCCACCTGGAGTTTGCCAAAAGGCACCTGAAGGGCTCTCAGACCCTCTGGTCTGATGAGACAAAGATCTTTGGTGTGAATGCCAGACGTCACGTTTGGAGGAAACCAGGCACCACTCATCACCAGGCCAATACCATCCCTACAGTGAAGCATGGTGGTGGCAGCATCATGCTATGGGGAACTGGGAGACTAGTCAGGATAAAGGGAAAGATGACTGCAGCAATGTACAGAGACATCCTGGATGAAAACCTGCTCCAGAGCGCTCTTGACCTCAGACTGGGGCGACGGTTCATCTTTCAGCAGGACAACGACCCTAAGCACACAGCCAAGATATCAAAGGAGTGGCTTCAGGACAACTCTGTGAATGTCCTTGAGTGGCCCAGCTAGAGCCCAGACTTGAATCCGATTGAACATCTCCGGAGAGATCTTAAAATGGCTGTGCACCGACGCTTCCTATCCAACCTGATGGAGCTTGAGAGGTGCTGCAAAGAGGAATGGGCCAAACTGGCCAAGGATAGGTGTGCCAAGCTTGTGGCATCATATTCAACAAGACTTGAGGCTGGAATTGCTGCCAAAGGTGCATCGACAAAGTATTGAGCAAAGGCTGTGAATACTTGTGTACATGGGATTTTTTAATTTTATTATTTGTAATAAATTTGCAAAAACCTCAAGTAAACTTTTTTTCATGTTGTCATTATGGGGTGTTGTGTGTAGAATTCTGAGGAAAAAAATGAATTTAATCCATTTTGGAATAAGGCTGTAAGATAACAAAATGTGGAAAAAGTGATGAAGCGCTGGGAATACTTTCCGGCTGCACTGTATGTGGAGTGTTTTGTATTTCCCGGAACAAAATGGAGCAGCCTCACCGTGAATCCTCGGCGCATGGTGGATGTTGAAGTCCGACCCCAGGGTCTCTCGTGATGAGGGTATTGAAGTGAGTCTGGCGGAATGAAAAACAAACTGGATGCAAAAGCGCGATGTGGTAAACAGCAGGTACGTTGATGCGTTGTTGTGAATTGTGATCATCATCATTATCCTTCTCCTCCTCCTCCTCCTCCTTCTCTCTCCGTTTCCTCCTGATTGTTTAAATAGTACTGGCGGATGTAATTGATCGTTAACAGGTGCTTTCCAATTTGGGGCTGCGGTCTCTTTCCATCATTCGTCCCCCTTGTAATTTACAGGGACGACATTCACTGACGCACACACACAAATGGCAAACGGGACGATGGAAACAAAACGCACTTGGTACTAACATTTGACAACACTATTACTACTGTGTGGCCCCGCTACAACCTGGTAACAACCTTGTGACTATTTTGGACTAAATATGGCTGTCCCACCCTGCTAATGTTCTCTCATAAAGCCACATACTACCGGCCGTGTCAGTTGTATATTCGTCGAAGTTTACAATCAAGCCAGTTTCTGCTCACATGGTTTTCTCATTTGAGTATCTGGCATACTGGTTACTTGTTTCTCGTCCTCAAACAGTTGCCTGGCTTCTCGGCAGAACTCGTGGAGTTGCTCACCTCTCTGTGTTTTGTATCCTGCTGTGCTATTGCTTGGTGATTTTTAACTTGCGTGTAGATTGTGACATTCATGTCTCCGGTGACTCTTCCTATTGTGGACGCTAGGGGTCGCTGTTGCCCCGTTGAACCCACCAGACAGACATCCAAGACACACGTTTAAAACACCAAGAATAATTTCTTTAATTTCTTTACTGTTAGTGCACAAAGCACCGCGCACTCCACAATTCTTCCAATAATAAATCAATAATCAATAATACAAATCCTCCACTCCCAGCAGCTCTGTTCCTCTACCACCCAACTCCGGCTTGCCATGCTGGGATTCCCAAAGTCCCTTAAATAGTCCATAACCCAGAAGTGTTCCTTCTCCTGGTCAAATGCCACATCCTCCTCCTTCAAGTCTCCCAGAAGTACTGCAGCTTCTGTCCTCGTGACTCTTAAGTACTTCCGGGTTGTTGTACCAATAACAGTCCCCAGGTTCTTGGTGAGCTCCCCCTGGCGGCACCCACGGCATCCAACAGGGCTGATGAAATGGACTCCATGTCCCATGACGCCCTGAGGGAATCCAGGGAACCATTTCCATCCAGGGAAGCAGCCATCTAGCGTCCTGGGGGATGCAGTGCCGTGAAAAGGCTACTTTTCCTCCTTTTCTTTGTTGAGGGACGTCCCGGCCAGACTGAAATGCCAGCCGTCCATCACACTATGAAGTCAGTAGATGGTTTGGGAGACCACTGGAAGTATGGGGGGTGTCATGGGATCGCTGGAAAGGGGTGCGTGGCGCTCCTGATATCTCTGCAAAAGGACAAAGGTCCAAGTCTTTAGAGTCCTGGTGCTTCCTGTTTGTGAGACTTGGACGCCATCCAGTGACCTGAGATGAACACTGGACTCCTTCTTCATGTGTGTCTCTTCAGAGGGTCCTTGGGCACCACTGGTTTGACTTTGTGTTGCTCACAGAGTCCAGAATGAGGCACATGACTTGCATTGTGAGGGAGCGTCAGTTACGACACTACAGCCATGTGGTGCGATTACCCGAGGGCGATCATCATTGGTGAGGATCCGACCAGGCCAAGGGGACCCACATCTAACACCTGGCTGCGGCAGATAGATGGGTGGGACTGGACCGCGTGTCTGCCATTGCCATCATGTGGTGGGTGCTGCTGTACCAGTGTATGCTCCCCGTCCTGACCTGACCTGTAGACTCTGTAAATTCCTTACATGTGGCTGATTTTCTTAATGTACTTCCGTGCTTTGATTTTACTCTGCATGTTTCATTTTCCTACTCCTGCCCGAGGGCACACACTTGGCCTTGTCGGTACCTTTGGTATTTCTCCTGCTAATTTGTATGGTATTCATTCATCTGCCTCTGACCATAAGGCTGTTTTTTGCTTGATTTGCTTATTATCCCTGGTCAGCCGCGTGGGCAACAGTCACTTTGTAATTAGGAACACAAATTATTTTGCAAGTACGTTGAAGCCGTGTCCTCCTCCGGCTGGTGTCTCTTTATCGCCTGCTACCTTATTTCATCACTATGGCTCTATACTTTGAACTCGTGCAGGTTGTCTTGCTCCTCTTAATACTTGTAGTGTCACGTTTAAGCCCTCTGCTCCTTGGTTGTCTCCTGAGCTGCGTCACTTGAAAGTTTGTGGGCGAAGGCTTCAGCACCTTAGTAGGAAAACAAGTTTAGCTGTCCATGCGACTGCCGTTAAGGAACGTGCTACCGTCTATAAGCGGGCACCACAGAGAGCTAAGACTGCATACTGTACTAACAGCATTCAGTGGGGTCCGCATTACACCTGAATGCTTTTTGCTCCTGTGGATCAACTACTTAAGCCAGCAAATTACTTTCCATTGGTTGCCTCTTCTGACTTTTGTCAGAAATTTTGTTTTGCTTTTTTAATAACAAGGTTGATGTTCTGATTTTCAAAAAGAACCACTTGTTCAGTCAAAACTTTGTCCATCCCCAGTCCTGTCTAGCAGCTCTTTATCTAGTCTCCCATTGTTGGATGATCTTGTAGTCCATAAGCTTGTCGTGACCGCCAGGCCAACTGCCTGTATTCTTCAATTCTTCACCCCATTGCCTTCATTTTTCGTTAAGGTTGTTCTTGTTCTTCTGTCACACCTGTCACCTGCATCTCCTCACTCACCTCATTCATAAACCTTCTCTTAGGCCTTCCTCTGTTCCCCTTACCTGGCAGCTCTATCCTTAGCACCCTTCTCTCATTATACCCAGCATCTCTTCTCTGCACATGTCCAAACCAACTCAATCTCGCCTCTCTGACTTCGTCTGCCAACCGTCCAACTTGAGCTGACCCTCTAATGTCCACATTTCTAATCCTGTCCATCCTCGTCACACCCAATGCAAATCTTAGCATCTTTAACTCTGCCACCTCCAGCTCTGCCTCCTGTGCCACCGTCTCCAACCCATATAACATAGCTGGTCTTACTACCATCCTGTAGACCTTCCCTGTCATTCCTACTGATATCCGTCTATCACAAATCACTCCTGACATTCTTCTCCACCCATTCCACCCTGCCTGCACTCTCTTCTTCACCTCTCTTCCACAATCCCCATTACTCTGTACTGTTGATCCCAAGTATTTAAACTCATCCACCTTCACCAACTCTACTCCCTCATCCTCGCCATTCCACTGACCTCCCTCTCATTCTCACACATGTATTCTGTTGTGGTGATCCTACTGACCTTCATTCCTCTCCTCTCATATCTCCACCTCTCCAGGGTCTCCTCGACCAGCTCCCTACTATCGCTACAGATCACAATGTCATCAGCAAACATCACAGTCCACGGGGACTCCTGTCTAATCTCGACTGTCTACCTGTCCATCACCACTGCAAATAAGAAAGGCCTCAGAGCCGATCCCTGATGTAATCCCACCTCCGTCACTCCTACTGCAGACCTCACCACGGTCACACTTCCCTCATACATATCCTGTACAACTCTTACGTACTTCTCTGCCACTCCCGACTTCCTCATACAATACCACAGCTCCTCTCCGTCACCCTGTCATTTACTTTCTCCAGGTCCTCAAAGACACCATGCAACTCCTTCTGGCCTTCTCTCTAATTCTCCATCAACACCCTCAGAGCAAACATCGTATCTTTGGTGGTCTTTCCTGGCATGAAACCATCCTGCTGCTCACCTTAACTGAGCTTCCACTTCTCTTTCCCATAACTTCAAGCTGTGGCTCATCAATTGTATCCCCCTGTAGTTACTACAGCAGTGTGGTACAATTAGACATAAACCAGCAGGTGGGTACAGAACCCAGTGCAGGGCAAGTAGGATCAGGGTGCTGGTGTTGTTTTATTTGTTAATTTTACATTACTATTCTTTGATTTTGATGTCTGGCAATGTATGTCAGCTGCCTTTGTTTTATTAGCTGTCCCCTATGGCTCTACCGACGTAGTAGATAGACAGATTGAATACTTTATTGTCATTATGCATACACATAACGATTTTTTTTGTTGGTAGGACTCAAGACAGAATACTTAAATATACAATACACTATAAGTAATAACATAATGAATATAAAAGACAGCAGCAATAAAACCTCATCACGTCCAGACTTTTCCTGAAGTAGTACGCCTGCAGAGACCAGTGATCTGTGTGTGTGGGTCTGTAGGGGAGGAATACGAGTGTGTGTGTGTTTGATTACGAGGGGAAGTGCATGTGTGTGTGTCTACAGGGGGGCAGGTTAGGGGTAGATGTGTGTGTGTGTGTGTGTGTGTGTCAGCAGGGGCAGATGGACTTCACAGCTCTGGGGAAAATGCTGTCTTTCAGTCTGCTGGTACATGTTTTTATGTTTCTGTACCGCTTTCCCGAAGGCAGTGGTACAAACAGTCCATTTCCCAGATGGGTGAGACCCGCAGCTACATATTTGGCCCTCTTCTGCACCCTTCCAGCATATACAGAGTCCAGGTCTAGGAGAGGACTTCCCATGATCCCCTGTGCTGTTCTCACCACCCATGCCAAGTCCTTCCTGTCCTGTCCTGTCCTGTGCAGTGCAGCTGCCATACCACACTGTCATACTGTGACTTTTTAGTAGTGAAACAGAACAAACTTTAAAAATCAATGAAAAAATAAAATGTAATTCTGGTCAAGCAGTAGGCAGGTACGCTCCATCGTCAAACGTTGGCACTGTATCTGATCATGTTCAGTTCTGACGGGAGAGTGTCCGCCATGTAGGGAGAAAAACACATGGCCATGATATCTCTGGCAATGAGCAGCTACCCTCTAAAACACACGGAGCTCTGATCTCACTCTCTCAAAAACGTCAAACGTTACTCCTTAACAATCTGTGGATGAGGATGTCTGTTGAACAAACGAGTATTGGTAGCTAAGCGGAAGCAAGGTGCATTCCAACACGTGGCGAGACGTCGAGCGACTCGAATGGAGGCTGGCGTGTGAGTGTGCGGGGCCCCGCCCACCTCCCCTCGGCCCGCAGCCTCTCTATTGGATTCGAACAAATAATTTTGTACCACAAGCGAACTTCGATACCTGGCACAATGAGAGAAAAAATCAACTAGAATGTTCTAGCAGATTATAGGAGAAAACCCGATCTAAATTAAATTCAATTAAATTAAATTCCACCCGGAGGGGTAAACGTTAACATTATACAAAGTTGTTGTCTGTTTTACCTGCATTGTTATCACTCTTTAATTTAATATTGTTTTTTTATCAGTATGCTGCTGCTGCTGGAGTATGGGAATTTCCCCTTGGGATTAATTAATTATCTATCTATCTATCTATCTATCTATCTATCTATCTATCTATCTGTCTGTCTGTCTGTCTGTCTGTCTGTCTGTCTGTCTGTCTGTCTGTCTGTCTGTCTGTCTGTCTGTCTGTCTGTCTAATCCTGCCGACTATTCCAAATTCTGTCTATCTATTGATAGCTGATCCAGCAGAATTCTTTCACCTTAACAAAGGACCACATACTCGAGGACATTTGTGGACATTCATTTAGGACTGAAGCCATGTAGCACTTCTTTATTTAAAGAATTGTGGGAGCCTGAAACAAACTACCAAGACATGGAGTTGAAGCAGAAAGCTCGACAACCTTGGAGGAGGATCTGACGTACGAGATCCGCTTAGCAGTTAGCTAAACTAACAAGCTTGACAGACTGAATGGTCTCCTCTTGTTTGTCAAATGTCCACTACATTATACATTTTTCAGCTCTAATTCTGTTGCCAGTACCTTCCATTTTTCTTCAGTACAGATGTTCCCAGCCCTGCTGAGCTGCTCTTCTGTGTCTTCTCAGATCATGCAGACTTCGTCTATCATCTGTTAAGTAGTTCTCTCGTAAAAAGCGGACAGACGTAAAGACAGAGAGATGTTGGATACTGTATATCTATATATATCTAGCTATATTAATATAACTTGAGGGCCTCCCACAGTTCCCAGCGGTTCATTTCAATTGTGCTTGGGAGTTTCTCTTTGTATAGTTGTGTGGTTTTGTGGTTCTTTGGACTTGATTGCACCGTTTTTGACCATTGAGACTTGCCTTTTGTGTTACAGGCAACTCGTTTTTGCCTTTTGTTCTACTGCAGAGCTTCACTCTTGTGGATGACCATTTTTTGTGAAGAATTACTCTTTTTATTTATAAAGACTCTGTGTTTGGCCTTGACACTGACACTAGCTGGGGTTTGATGATGGATTTCCCCCTCTAGTGGGTATTTCCTAGAAGTGATTTTGGGATGATGTGTTTTAGGGCTCCTACTTAACAACAGCTAGGAGTTTGTGGATCTTATGGCCTGGGAGAAAAAGCTGTCATGGAAGTGGGTGGAGTGAGTGGTGAGGCTCTGGTTGCACTCTCAAGAAGACAAATGGGGGGGAAATGGTGGAGGACAGTGTTGGGTGGAGCAGAAACAAAGCCCTGCCAGTCCATCACCGGCCACACACACGCACACTGATTTAGAGGTACCAACTCAATGAAGACCTGTGCCTTTCAGTGCCTTCCCAGAATACCCAGAAAAAAAAATGGGGGTCCTGATGTGCAATCTCTACCTTGACAGTGCCCGGGTCCACTCTGTTAATCTGTTGCTACTAAAAGAGAAAACACACAACTGGCCCAAACCCACTTAATGCATTTCAGGTTTGCATGGTGGGTCGAGTCCATGCTGGCAGCACTGGGTGCAAGTTGGTTCATGCCCGATGATGGACTGGTGCCCTAGTCTAAGTGCCTGCCTGCCTGGCACTGCATGAACATGAAACTGGAGTAAGTGGGGCATAGTGATTGATGGTCTCCTAGGTGCAAGGCACTATATGATATGAAAGGCACTATAAAGCAGAGTGATGGATAAGACTGTATATCTCCATTTGATAGATTTTTATTAATCAGTAGATCTAAGGCACTGTTTAAATTGTAGATGGGTTCAATATGATTCACAGATAGTGTGGCTGGGTGCAGGAATGACAGCATCACCCAGCAAGAAAACTGGGGCTGCCAACTGGGTCGTCCTGTTTTAATGTCAGAGGAGACAGATAGATACTTTATTAATCCCAGAGGGAAATTCACATTCTCCAGCAGCAGCATACTGATACAATAAATACTATTAAATTAAAGATTGATAATAATGCAGGTGAAAAACGGACAATAACTTTGTATAATGTTAAATGTTAACGTTTACCCCCCAGTGGAATTGAAGAGTCGCATAGTGTGGTGTCTCCTCAGTGTGTCAGTGGAGCAGGACGGTGACAGCAGTCTGTCACTGAAGCTGCTCCTCTGTCTGGAGATGATCCTGTTTAGTGGATTCTCCATAATTGATAGGAGCCTGCTGAGCGCCCATCGCTCTGCCACAGATGTCAAACTGTCCAGCTCCATGCCAACAATAGAGCCTGCCTTCCACACCAGTTTGTCCAGGCGTGAGGCGTCTTTCTTCTTAATGCTGCATCCCCAGCACACCACCGCGTAGAAGAGGGCGCTCGCCACAACTGTCTGATAGAACATCTGCAGCATCTTATTGCAGATGTTGAAAGACGCCAGTCTTCTAAGGAAGTATAGTCGGCTCTGTCGTTTCTTGCACAGCGCATCAGTATTGGCAGTCCAGTCTAATTTATCATCCAGCTGCACTCCCAGATGAGACAAATGGTAACAAACCATAGCAACGCTCTTTGGTGTGAAAATTCCTGCAGCACAAGTGATCAACTCAAAAGTAAACGTGTCACGCTGGTTAGCCGAGCTGTAAGCCTGTTTAGCAGACCTGCGGTTCACTTAAGCCAAAAATCGACTCCTCCTTCTGGGGGTCCTGGGGCTTTATAGCCACTGCTCTGGAAGTCCGTCACCTCTACCAGGCAGTACTGTGGGGGGAAAAAAGGAGATGAGAGTGTTGGGTGATAGCACCCCAATATAACTGAGATATACAATATTTTATAATGGATAGATGTAAGGCACTATATGATTGATTGATATGAAAGGACTTTTGTTATAGAAAGGCACTATATAAGGCGGAACCCAGGACAGTGTCGGCCCCCACAGTGCAGAAATTTGGAGACTTGTACTGTATGAGAATGGAGAAGCACGACCTAAAAAGCAGAACCAATAACAGGGCCGGAACACCAAATGGTGCCAGAAAATATGGAAAGAAGTAGACCACACCTGACAGACTCTGGCATAGAAAGGCACTATATAAAGGAAGAACACAGGACAGTGCCAGTACCCACAGAGTGATGATATGGGCAGAAGTAGGGTGTAACTTGAGGAAATGCCTTTCCATGCCAAAGTCTGCTTCTTCCCATATCTTCACAATGTGGGCACTGGCACCACCCCGTGTTCTTCTTTTTATATAGTGCCTTTCCATGCCAAAGTCTATATCAAGGCTCAAGGGCACTCTTAGCAATTCAGCACTCCAGCCAGTGTGCAAAGTGGAAGACTTTTCAAGTTAAATTGCATGTCCAGGAGAAAATCCCATGAGGACAAGGAGGGTGTGCCCACTTGACGTAGGTTGTGCCTGAACCAGGATTTGAACCCAGGACCGACAGGCTTGTGGCAGCAGCACTACTGTATGTGCTCTGAGGTTTCATTCATTAGAGCCATGGGGGGGTGTGGCCTGGAGCGAGGTCCAAAATGGGCGTGGCCACACTCTGTTCATTCTCTGATTGTCCGTCCAGCACTGTAGCTGTGTGCTCTGGGCTGGCATCCCATCCAGGACCGCGTCCCCCTTGAACCGAACTCTGATGATACTCTGATGCAGTTCTGAAGAAGCCTTCGGTCCATGACTGGCCAGTTACATTTTTTTTTTTTTAATTCACCTAAAGGACGACTTCACAGTTTTTCCATTTTCACCCCTTCAGTCTGAATGTCGACCGTCCAGATTTCAGATAACAAACTCTGCTCATCTCCAAACAAAAGCGCCGCGCGTAGAAGTTTTGCCTCGTCTGCTTCATTTCATTTGTCTTCCCAGAAATTCCTTGCTACCGCTTTGACTTTCTTACAATAACATGTGGCTCTCATTCCTGATCTCCGCCTGAAGAACTAAATTAGAAAGTCCAATACAGTGAAGCCTCCGAAGCGAGAATGCATGAAATAAATCACCGGGGGGATCTACACTCCTTCAGCTCTGGGGTAGCTGATTTTTGGCCTTAGTTGTTAATGGACTCTTTAAACACAAGTTGTGTGATGTGGTGGCACAGTGCTTAGTGCTGCCCCCTCCCAGACGCTGCACCCTGATGTCAAAAATCTGAATACCTAAGATTTTCCTCCTGTGTCCCTCAAGATGTGAGTGTCCCATGTGACCTGGGGGGTGGTGGGGAGCGACTACCAATCCAGAATGATGCCCACCAAAGCACAAACTATGTTGTAGGTAGTTATTAGCAGAAACTGAAGGCTCCAGTGAGGATAAAACAGAAGGTCAAGACCTCTGGTCACTCCTTCCTCCTTGTCAGGTTAGCCGTTGCCTGCTCTTCTTGCCCAACTCCAAGCTCACCTGGCTAAGGAAAGAGAAGACCCTAGTAGACATTTGAGGCACAGGCCATCTGGGTTGCTGGAAAGTCCTTTGGACATTTGTAGCTGCCCCCTTAAAGGGCCAGGCGCTCATAAGGGTGGCCTCCTGCTGCTTTCATCCGGTCCAAAGGACTAAGCTCTGACTTTATGACCAATCTTCAAGGTCCTTTTAGTTTGTAGTGTGGCCTCCTTCAAGTTCATCAAGGCCATAACTGAGAGCAATGCCAGGATATGTCTCTGGCATCCCATCTGCGGATTGGTATGGTGGGTTCGGAGACTCTCTCTTGCAGAGCAAATCACTGCCCGGCTGTCCTTCACACCAGTTAACTGGTAAATCCAATTAGGAATGGGCCCTGTGGTGCAGGGGTGGCCAACTCTGAGCTGCTTCCTGCCTCATGCCCAATGCTGCACGGGTAAGCCCCCCCCTGAATTGGACTGAGAATGTTGACCATCACATCTGGTTTAAATTTGGAGTCCACTTTACTGCTCCACATTCATCTGCTTGTCCTGATGAGAGCTATGGTGCTGGGCTGGGCAGACTGGGCCAGACGCTCCCAGGCCAGTCCAGAGATGGAATCCCTGCAGAGTGTCATGGGCTTGGGGGGCATCACTACATGCTCAGACCACCTTAACTGGTTCCTACTGAGAGGTGCTGCATACGTCAACATACATCCGTTCTCCAATCCATTTCTGGGTTAAACCCTAACCCAACAGCCATGGGCACAAGGCAGGAGACTACGTTGGAGAGGGTGCCAGCCCACCATGGGGCACCAACACTGTGCTAACCTAACCAGTATGTAGTGTTAAGTAGTAATGCTCTGTTTACTGTACGCGAGTATCATATTTTCTGTCTTACTGATGGGTGTCACCCCGGCTGGGGTTCAAATTTCTTATTTTACAATTTTTATTTATTTGTTGTTAGTTTTTTTACACGTCTATCTTTTTCTGTGTATTATGGGTGGTCCCTCATGGGACGGCCCTCAGCCCCCTGTAAAGGCTGAGGAAAACCCCCAGTCATTGAATGCGCTGACATTGAGGTCTCTGGTGTTTGTTTGTTTGTTTATTTATTTATTTATTTTCCTGTGATCTGTCTTGGGACCATTCTTGGAATTTGTGTTTTGGGATTTGTTTACCTCTGGATTGCAGAAATAAGGGAAAAGGAGTGGCCTGGAACAACAGGTGACATTTTCTTGCAAAAAGTAAATCCAGTTCAGAATATTCTATGCCTGTTTATTTTGAATCCTTTTTGGGGCTCCCTATGTTTCGGGTCTCTATCTTGTTCAAGACAAAGGAACATACAAACTCCGTGCCAGAAGCACCTCAGACCCAAATCCCAGTCTCCTTTCTGTGCCACCCTGACAGCTTATGCCCTTCTATGTACTCCTTATACTATAGGATGTTAGAATGTAAAGTGCTTCCTCTCATTTTTTAACAAGATTCGCATGTCTCCGTTTCCAGTGGGCTTTATCAGAGTCATGTTGTGAGGAGTCCGAGCCTATCCTGACAGCCCTGAATGCAATGCAGCCTGGCACAGGGCACATGCCCAGTTCGAGTTACCAGAGTGCTTAACTTTAAATCTTTAGCGTTGTGGTAGAGAAACTGAAAAAGACCCGGGAGAACATGCAGACTTTACATAGATGGTCACTGGGTGTGGGAATTGAACCCAGGTTGGCACTAACCACTGTGCCACCCCTCAGGCATTTTCACACATTGATTAAACTGCAGAATATTATATATCTTCTTTAACAACTTTTACATGCATACAGTATGTTCTCTAATGGGCTTATCTCCTTTCTGGGTTGCAGGAGACTAGAGCCCATTCCCAGCATGCCCTGGGGGCCAGTTCAAACAAGGTGCCAGCCCATCATGGGGCACAGAGCCAATTGGAGTCACCAGTTGGTGGAGAAAAACACAGAGTGACAGGGGGACATGCAGACTTAACACCAGCAGTGCCTGAGCTCAGGAACGAAACTCTGGGCGGTGGATCCTGCAGGCAGCGGCACTAACAGCTGTGCCACCCCTCGCACATTCGCACACATCTGGGGATGCTTTTTCCTTTTATTAATAATATTTACATTTTATTAAAATGCACTGGTAGAGGTCCTGGTGGAGGGGAAGGGGCAGCTCCGCATTCCTGCTCGAGTTTCTCTGGATGTTTGAAGCGCAGCGCCTGAGCTCTTTATACAACGTAATTTATTATATACATTAAACATGACCTGCTATACAACGGGGCAGCGAGGCGCACAAATTGTTACCATCGTGCGGCTGGAATTTCGGACTGGACGTCCCATTCATCACGATACAAGTCAAGATAGAGGCTACAGTGCCATGATGGACTCCTTCCTGCTTGGCGGTCGGCTGGACCTCCGTCTACCTTTTTTTCATATTCATTTATAACTGAGGGGCCATGGTGCAAACGAGTCACATAGTGGCACGAGGGTGTGTGTTGCCAACATGCGCTCTCTGGACCCTATTTCAGTCCTCTTCATGGTCATCCAGGCCTGTTATGGGGGGGGGCACACCTAAAAACTTTTATTCAGGAATATCTGGGGGTCACCAGCTGTTCCTGATTGCTACTAAGTGGCAGGCTGGGCGAGCAGGTCATGGAACGACTTGTGGTTGAGGTATGGGGGGTACGGGAGACTGGCATAATGCTTTTAGATGGCAAGTGCAGGGGTGAGCCACCTTATCTGGTAGCCCGGGAGCAGAACCTATGAAACCAGACCCACCCTGGACAGCCAAGGCTGCTTTAGTCGTCTTCCTCCCTTTGCTCATCCCTCCCTTGTATATTTTGCATAATATTTTTTTTAAACAAAGATTTCTCATTGTTGTTTCTTGTGACTGCACAGAGTGGCACACTCAGGTTTCCTAATCATAGCATACTGTGCAAAAGTTTTAGCCCCCCCCCACCCAACCCTGTCTTAGATGCTTATTTTTAAGCCAAATAATACCACTGCTGGGCAGAAGGGGGCACTGCTGCTAACTGTGTCCTCCTAAGGTCAGAGCTGAAGCCTGGAGAAGATGCCTAAGTGGGTGTCATCAGCATTGTCCTTTCTGGGAGTGGGCCGATTATACATGGAGAGCCCAGAAATGGAGGGCATCTTTTGACTTGAGCTGCATTGAGACTGAGCTCTCAGTGATGTTAATTGCTAGATGTGTGAGGAGCGCAAGCTTCTTTGGTTTGTTTTGTGTCTTACGGTGTTTTGATTTACTTTGTTGAACTATTTATTATTTAACGGGATTGTGGCTGAGTTGGCACCCCTTTTTAGAGTACATTTTTGAGATTTTAGAAATATTTTATCTTCACTTTTTGGATGTTGCTTAGAAAAATAGGAAAGACACTATACAGTATAATACAGGGGTGTCGAACTCCGGGCCTGGAGGCCGCAGTGGCTGCAGGTTTTCATTCTAACCCTTTTCCTAATCAGTGACTAGTTTTTCACTGCTAATTAAATCCTTTTCCCTTCATTTCAATAGCCCTGTTTTAAAGGATTCAGTCCTCTGAATTGATTTGTTTCTTCATTAAACGGCAGCCAAACAAAAATGAGATGTGAAACGAGCCAACAGACAACCAGCTAAACTGGGATTTCAAACTCCAACCAGTCTCTTAATGAGAAGCTGATTCTTGCTGTTAATTAAACTCGTTATTTAATTCAATGGCTTGTTGCTGCTCTCATTCTGACACAGCAGATATTTCCAAATCTGTTGATTTTTCTGTCATATGGTGGCTTGTTTGATGTCTCATTATTGTTTGGCTACTAATTAAGGAAAAAGAGACAATTAAGGGGCCTGAGTCAAGTTAATTAAAACTAAAGCAAAAGAAGTTAATTAGCAGTAAAAACGGCTCACTAATGAAGAAGATGGTTAGAATGAAAACATGCAGCCACTGCGGCCCTCGAGGACCAGAGTTCGACACCCGTGGTATAATAGATACCAAAGGCGATAGTTAGGACTTTAAATTTCCCTTTGGGATAAATAGCTTTTACAGAAGCACAAGAAATGTTACAAAAAAAAAAAAACCCTTCATGTGCACCCAAGAATCCTAAATGATAAGAGACTTCTGACTTGGACTACTCGCTTCTCATTAGCCAAGTCAGGCGCTATAAAGACGTATTGCTGTTGGTATGAAGGAGCCCCAGTTAGGTTTCTTGACGGACTTCTGTTGGCTGAAAGTCCTCTGTGTTGGTGTGTCGGAGAGAGGATGTGCAGCATTTTTCATAATGGCATCGGTTTTGTCTTCATCCACGCCTTCCCTACAACCTCCAGCAGGACCAGAGGGCATCCAAATACTCTTATGGTACGTCTCCAAGATGTAAAGTCATAGATGACTCGCACTTTTCTCCAATTTTAATAGCAATAAAACTGAGCTGCTCCTCATTGGTTCTAAATCTACACTCGCTAAGGTTAACCGTTCTTCTTCCATTTTAATTAACAACATTAACACAAGTGTCTCTTCCCAGATGAAGAGCCTGAGTGTGCTTCTAGACCAAACCCTCTCTTTGTTTTCCCATATAAGTAATGTTCTTCGGACGGCCTTCTTCCCTCTCTGAAACATTTCTAGACTTCGTCCTGTTCTTACACAACGCAGTACTGAAGTATCGGTTGATGCCCTAGTCACTTCACGTATAGATTACTGAATGCTCATCTATCTGGCATCCACACAAAAATGCATCCATTACAACTTGTTCAGAATTCTGCTGTTCAGATAATTACCTGCTGTTCTAAATCCACTGAACATATCCCACCGATTCTCTTCTCTTCCAACTTCACCGGCTCCCTGTTTACTACCAAATACGATAAACAATCCCGCTCTTAAAATCTAAAGCTCTCCACAACCTTTGCTCCTCCCTACCTTACTGATCTTCTTCAGTCTTACTCTCCCTCGTGCTCCGTCAGACCCTCATCTGCAGCTCGACTTTCTGTACCACACATCAAATTCTGTTCTATGGGAGCTCGAGCATTCTGTCGTAGTGGCCCCTCAACTCGGGAATTCATTTTCCATCTCATATTTGTCAACATGACTCTAACACCGTTTAAAACCTCCCATCAAAATGTATCTCTTCAGACTGGTGTACCAATTATGAATTTCCTATGGTTACTGCACGTTATCTTTGATGTTTGCTGTCACCTCTGTACCCTTATTGCTATTTGATTTTATCATCCTCTTTGTTTTTATATCTTACTAGCCGTCCCCCGCTGCTCCCCACTTCTGATGTCACACTTCCCCCTCCCTTCGGCCCACAGCCTCTGTCTCAGATTAGCATGAATATATCGCTCCTGCAAGTGAACTATGATTCTTAGCGCAATGAGAGAAGTCTCAAAATCAACCGGAATGTTCAAGCAAATTCTAGAAAAAAAGCCCAATCTAAATCCATTAAGTAGTCGCTAGCTAAGTGGATGTAAGGTGCGCTCTGAGAATGCGCGTGAGTGAGGAGGGCCCTGATCCCCTCGGCCTGCTGCATCTCTCTGGGATTCACACAAATAAATCACTCTTGCAAGCGCACTAAGTATTGTAGTTCAATGAGAGAAGTTGCAAAATCAACTGGAACATTCAAGCAAATTATTGGAAAAAACCCCGATCTAAATCCGTTAAGTAGTTCTCTCGTGAAAAGTGGACAGACATACAGACAGACATTGAATTTTTATATGTATACTGTATATATGAGAGATTACCATTGTTTGATTTCATTGTAAGGTGACTTTGAGACTTTGCATCATTCAAGGTGGCTGTCAGTTTTGACTTGATTCTTTGCTACCTCCAGTGGGCCCAGAGAACTCCCCATAATCAACCTTTAAACAGCTTGTTGATTTGGTGGGCCTGTCGTGAAGAGATATTTCCAGCTGAGCACATTGCAGTGCCCTTTACAGAGTTGCAGAACATGTGAAGGATGGCACTACCCCCGTTAAAGGAACGTTGCATTTTTCATAATGGCATCCATTCTGTCTTCATTGTCTCCTTCACTACAACCTCCAGCAGGTCCAGAGGGCGTCCCATAACTGCACCTGCTTTCTTGGTTAGCTTGTGGATTTGGTGGGCCTCTCAAAGTGATGTGACCAGCTGAGCACACCACATTGGCTTGTCCTGAGATATTGGACATGTTAAGGATGTCACCACCCATAAAGCATTGCTCATAATGGCCAACAGTTAATAATAATAATTCATTACATTTATATTGCACTTTTTTCAAGATATTCAAAGCACTTTATACAGTAAGTGGGGAGCCACTTCAACCACCACTAACATGCAGTACTCACCTGGGTGATGTGACGGCAGCCATTTTTGCGCCAGTACACTCGCCACACGTTAGCTGTTTAGGAGGTGAAGTGGTGAGAGAGACTGGGAATAATTAGGGGGCCAGAAACACCAGGCCGTGGTGAAAAATTGAGCCAGGACATCAGGACACACCCTACTCCTTATGAAGGATGCCTAGGGGTCTTTTATGACCACAGAGAGAGTCCGGACCTTTGGTTTTGCGTCTCTCAAAAAGGACGGTGCCATTTTTACCTCCCAGTGTCCCTGCCACTGCCCCGGTGTGGGGGGGGGGCATTGGGGTCTTCAATCAGACCGCAGGTGGTCTTCTGGCCTCACCAACACCCTTTTTCAGCAGCAACCCAAGCTTTTCCTGGTTGATCTCTTATCCAAGAACTGGCCAGGCCTGAACACAGTCGGCTACAGGTGGATGACCTGTTCTGAAGTGCAGGTGGCATGGCTGCTGGCAAGCTGGTTTTGCTGATCTTGACTTGATTCTTTGCTACCTCCGGCAGGTCCAGTGGGTGTCCCATAATTCATCTTAATTAGCTTGTTGATTTGGTGGGCCTCTCTTGAAGAGATGGTCAGTGTGGTGTCATTAGCTGGTGCCATTACAAATGTTTCAGGACATGTAAAGGATGTCCTTTAAAGGATGTCAAGAGCCTGGTTTCCTAAGAAACGTTTGCTCTGCCCGTTCTTCTGTAGCTCCTCTGTGTTATACATCCAGTCCAGCCCGTCACTGACGTGGACTCCTAAGTGCCTTGTATGTGTGCTCCACTTCCTCATCCACTCCCTGAGCAGTAATTGGCCATAAAGTCCCCTCTCACCTCTAAGACTTTTTTGCTCAGAACTGTCCATTGTTGAAGCAGTTTAGGCAGCACGGGCCCCCTCGGCCCCAAAGAAGGCATTCGGAGTCTCAGGACTCAATTCAGATGATTTGAGCAATTAGCGCATACAGCGGTCTTGTATTTATTACAGCTCTTATCACAAAATATCCCCTCTTCACTCAATTTCCCACCATCCTGCTTTGATTCTTACATAGTTTAAAACTGGTTTAGTATACTCTTCTGTAACTTTATTATTATTATTATTGCTGTTCATAAAGTGGCACAGACATATAAACTCCTTAATGCCCCTTTAACTGATATATATTGCTCAAAAAAATGAAAGGACCCCTTTTTAATGAGAGTATGGCATCAAGTCAATGACACTTGTGGGCTGTTGATCTGCTCAGTTAAGTAGCAGAGGGGCTTGTTCTTCAGGTCCAGCTGCTTTGGTGCACTAGAGGGGCAACAATGAGATGACCCCCAAAACAGGATTGAATGGTTTAACAGCTGGAGGGAGGCCACTGACATTTTTCTGTTTTGTCACTCGTTTTGTAGTTGGCTACAGTCAGTGTCACTACTGGTAGCATGAGGTGGGCAATACCTGGACTCTACAGAGCTGGCACAGGTAGTCCAAATTCTCGAGGATGGCACATCAATATGTGCCTCCCATTGCCAGAAGGTTTGCTGTGTCTCCCAGCACAGTCTCAAGGACATGGTGGAGATTGCAGGAGACGGGCAGGCAGTTACTCCAGGAGAGCTGGACAGGGCCCCTCGTAGAAGGTCCTTAACCCATCAGCAGGACCCACCGGTATCTGCTCCTTTGGGCACGGAGGAACAGGATGAGCACTGGTAGAGCCTACAAAATGACCTCCAGCAGGCAGGCAGGCCACTGGTGTGAATGTCTCTGACCAAACAATCAGAAACAGACTTCATGAGGGTGGCCTGAGGGACCGATGTCCTCTAGTGGGCACCGTGGAGCTCAATTGGCATTTGCCATAGAATACCAGAATTGGCAGATCCACCACTGGCGCCCTGTGCTTTTCACAGATGAGAGCAGGTTCACCCTGAGCACGTGTGACAGACATGAAAGGTTCTGGAGAAGCCATGGAGAACATTATGCTGCCTGTAACATCGTTCAGCATGAGCGGTTTGGTGAGGGGTCAGTGATGGTCAGTCTGGGGAGGCACATCAATGGAGTGACGCACAGACCTCTACAGGCTAGACAACGGCACCTTGACTGCCATTAGGTATCGGAATAAAATCCTTGGACCCCTTGTCAGACCCTATGCTGGTTCCTCCTGGTGCACAACAACGCCCGGCCTCATGTGGCAAGAGAATGAAGGCATTGATACCATTGACTGCTCCCCCCCCACGCCCACTCGCCTGACCTCAATCCAATAGAACACCTCTGGATGGGACATTATGTTTCAGTCCATCTGACACCTCAGCCTGTTCAGGAGCTCAGTGATGTCCTGGTCCAGATCTAGGAGGAGATCCCCAGGACACCATCCTTCATCTCATTAGGACGTTGTCAGGCCGGGTGGAGGGGGGCATACAAACTACTAAGTATGATTTGGAGTTGCTTGATATGAAATTTCTGCAAAATGGACTCGCCTGCCTGCCTCATCATTTTTTCCCTTTGATTTTCGGGGTGTCTTTGAATTCAGCCCTCTCTCTGTCTGCTGATCATTTTAATTTCCATCCTTTTGTTCCTCACACATCACCATATCAGGCCATAGCAGTAGAGAGAGCCAGCAGGATTCTTTTTCCCATTGAGATCTGATGTGTGTTCAAAGTGTGCCTTTAATTTTTTTTTTTTTGAGCAGTTTATATGCACTACTATGATTGCTTGCCTATAGTGTTCCCATAACTAAGCCTGGAATACTTCGAGAAGGGCAGCATGGTGGCGCAGTAAGGAGACCTGGGTTCTCTTAATGGGTCCTCCCTGCGTGGAGTTTGCATGTTCTCCCTGGGTTTCCTCCCACAGTCCAAAGACATGCAGGTTAGGTACTGTACATTGGCTATCCTAAATTGTCCCTAGTGTGTGCTTGGTTTGTGTGTGTCTGTGCCCCGCGGTGGGCTGGCGCCCTGCCTTGTGCCCTGTGCTCTGTGCTGACCCCCGTGACCCTGTGTTAGGATATAGCAGGTTGGATAATAACTGACTGACTGACAGCTTAGAGAAACTTGTTTAATCGGTTATATCAGGCAGAAGTCCCAGCACTTGAGTTCCTACAACAAAATCTCGCTGCTTGTTCGCTCACCTCCTTCAAAGAACACAACGTCCTCGATTTGAGAGAAATTTAAAACTTTGCAAGTAAAAGGGCAGG
This sequence comes from Erpetoichthys calabaricus, assembly GCF_900747795.2. Classification (NCBI taxonomy): domain Eukaryota; kingdom Metazoa; phylum Chordata; class Cladistia; order Polypteriformes; family Polypteridae; genus Erpetoichthys; species Erpetoichthys calabaricus. The sequence goes on from NC_041406.2 coordinate 3,248,331, forward strand.
CAGGCCGCTCTTCTATGCTAAAATCAGTTACGGCCTTTCTTAATGAACTCCTTTGTGGTCTAAGACTAACTGTAACCCTTACTATTTTAACGTGCACCAGGATATACAGCTTATTTTCATATATGCTCATGGTTCTCTTTAAATGTGTGCAAATCATCAACTTTAAGAGTAGACGTTTCTACACCACCAGGTAGTCTGAGCCTGTCTGCCTCCACACTTGAGCTCTCACGTCACCGTCTTCCACTTCTGTGGCGTCCCATCTGTTTTTGCGATTGGTGATCTGACCGTCGTCTTGACGTTTGGACGAGGCAGGAGAGCGGATAGCCGATGTCTGGATTTGTGTAGGCGGCTTAGTCAGCATGTAAGTCTGAAACCACAGCTTCCAAGGAACGATGCTTTGGCCTATGCATATGAAATATGGAATGATACCATTGAGGCCAAACTTGAGAGATGAATTTATAGCCGTGGGATTTTTGGCATTAAAGTAGTAGCTGAGCCATCTCAGAATTTTCCTTTCTGCCTGCTGAGTTCTTTAACATTGACACGCACTTACCCAACTATAATTTCTGTCCATCTTTTTGCTAATGGCTGGCAAGACTCGCAAGTTCACACCATTTTGACGAAAAAAAATATCTGTGAAGTCCTGGGATTTTGTTGTCTGGTCCATGTCCCCAAATTGTTGTGGTACCCTCTGACATCGTCATTGCCAGACAAAATGCCCCATAGAGATGTAAACGTTAAGTGAGGGCCACAATCTGTTGGCTTTGACCTGCCTAATCCAAAATGACAACACGCGGGGTGAAACGGGTAAGCCACCATAACACGGGCAGAACACCCAGACGACACGTATGGCACGACTCAAACACAGGTCTTTGGGGGTGTCTGGTAGTAGTGGTGACCCCCGGCTGGCAAACCATTGATAAAACAGTTGTCTACATACAGACCTGTTCTTTCCGAGTCAGAAATCGTCACTCGGGTGGTTGTCCTCTTTTCTGTGATGTGGAAGGAGCACACAAGCCTACTTTGGTGACCTTTTGATATTTACCAACTTTATTTTTGAAGGCGTGTTCACTTTTTATAAGCTTTTATACGTGCTGATGACCCTTTGCTCTCTACTGTACGTCAGGTAGCCTGAGTGTGTCCTCCAAAGCAGCAGCTGAAGATCAAGAAGCTCCATCAGCTTAATGTCTTCTGCTCGACGCCATAGATGTGCACAGAGGAGTGGCCACTGTGCCTCAAGCTCCACCCCTTCCTCTCATTGGCTCCAGTGCCTTTTTTCCCCTATTTGGACCTAATTGGTCACTTCTGAGCTCACATGTGCCCCCCTTTTCATTGTAAGAAGCAGAAAAAGCAGCCATAAGCTACATGTCTTGTTAAAGCTAGGTGGGCTGGCTATCTCATATGGAAATAAAGTGTGGTCTGGGGTAATTATTGCAATTAATTCCATAACAAAAATATCTCCACAGTTTTCTGAAACTGCTTTTCTGGGTGAGGTTTGTGGTGGCAGCAGGTCAGCCCAGACTTCCTTGTCCAACTCTTCCTGGGGAATTCCCAGGTGTTCCCTAGCCAGCTGAGAGAGATTTACAAACATTTTCTGGGTCTGATGCAGGGTCTCCCCCAGACACATCCCACTAGGGGTTAACTTCAGAAGGAACTGGCCCTGAATCCTTATGACATGCTCAAACCACCACAACTGGCCCTCCTCGATTCAGAGGAGCAGCGACTCTACTCTGAGACTCTCCTGAATTGATGATCTTCTCTGCCGATCAAGTAGTGCCAGTCCAGCGGTCCTGCAAAGATACCTCATCTCTGTTGCTCATACTCACAGTCTGTCTTTCGGCCATTACTCACATCTCATAGTCCCGCTCATCCTCACCCGTGGTCATCGGTTGGTTTGTCTTCAAACCTGGCCCCCGTTTCACCACCACAGACTGGGATGGTGTCTGCAGAACCGCTGCCAGCACTCCAGCCCCCTTGTCGACCTCGCATTCCTTTTGTCCATTAAGTAGAAAGAGGTTAATGTTGGAACAGACTTGTCATGCAAGAACATCCCCTAATATTTTGCAACTGAAGGAATTTTTGTATGGAGGAGTGGTCCATAATGTCACCAAGTTGGTGACAGAGACTGGGGGGACATTTTAGAAAATGCCTATAAGAAGGGGGCATTACCAGCTTCTGAGGCCATGGATGGGCTTACCTTTTCCTCAGTAGACCATTACATCTGTTGTTCTTGTTGAATTCATGATTGAGAAGACCCATTTTCCTTGCGTTCATATTCCAGGTGATCATCTTTATCTTTAGGCAATGCTGGCATGAAGATCTACTGTTTGCCTGTTCAATTAGGGTGGCAAAGTCCACAATTTCCATGGGGTGCACTTACTTTTTCACAGGACTGTAGAGGTGTGAAGCTTAGATGGCAGCTCTATAATGGCTGAGTGTGTCAATGAGTGTGCCCTGTGATGGACCTGCTGACACCCAGTCCAAGGTTGGCCCATGTGCCCGATGCTGCCCGTCTACACTTCATCTTTCACAGTCTTAAACTGGAACAATTAAGTAGATGGGTATGAAAATGGAATTTAAGGACCAGCAGTGATCGGTCAACAAAGCTGAGCAACCTCTTCCATGACACTGTGAACAGAAAGGGGCCGTGGCAGTGCGACTTGGAGAAAGAGAGAGAGAGAAGGAGCCCCTCATGATGCCATGACGAGCGCAGGCAGGCTCTACATCGCAGCTGGTGCACATTTTCATTTTATACACACTTGGCAGTTGTGGAGGAGAGTGAAAGAAACTTGTCGGCAAAGTCATTAAACTGACTCGGCTGTTTGTGTGAAAAGGCCAAAGTGGGGGGGAAAGGGAAAACAGAAAGAGAGAAACGTGGGCGCAGGCTGAGGAGGTCCAGCACTCCTGTCAGGTGGTGTCGAAACATGAGAAACACCAGACGTCCCACGTGGGGAGGACATTCCAGTCTCGGCCCACCTTTCTTGGAACAAAGCCAAGCAAAAGATGAATTTGGGCAACGGGAAACACCGTTTAGAATTGGGTGGTTTAAACAAGAAATGAGACACAGACGGTCGGGCTGGGCGACTGCTGGGGAGCCTTTGGATTTGATGAGAGCAAGAGGACAAATGAACAGAAGGGGGGCACCGTAGTAGGACCTCTCCAAGTAGAATCCTAGCAAAGGGATGAAAATGGAGTGCCATGACTTATTATTTATATAGCTTTAAATTATAAAGCGCCTTTCTCATCAATTTATCTATTATATAGAGCCTTTCATAGCAATCAATCTGTTTTGTCTTTCTATTGGTTTATATAGTGCCTTTCATTTATCTATTTTATATAGTACTTAATATATATGTTATAAAGCATCTTTCACATATCTGTTTATATAGTGCCTTTCATATTTATCTGTTGGACTGGACAGATAACACGATCAGTCTTATAGTGCCTTTCATATCTCTCCTCTGTCATACAGTGCCTTTCTTCTCTATCTATTATATTGAGCTTTGTATTTCTCTCTGTTGTATAGTGCCTTTCGTATCTATGTACTGTTTTACAGTGTTTCATCTGTTATATAGTGGAGATGATCATTTCATTCAAATGACCAAATTTCCAGCTGGGGACAAATAAAGTTCTATCTGGTGCCTTTCACAAGTATCTACTGTATGTTATATAGGAGTACCTTTTCACATCTGTCCATTATACAGCGTCTTATCTATCTACCGGATCTATTGTATAGTGCCTTTCACATCTATCCATATGTTCGATTCATATGAAAGGCATTATATATTACATAGTGTTTTGTCAGCCATCTGTGCTTTCACATCTTTCTATTACATAGTGCCTTTTCTGTGTGTGTGCGTGTGTGTGTGTGTGTGTGGGGGGTTTGTTTGTGTATATATATATGTATAGTATAATATGTTGTGGCGGACAGCCAGCTACTCAACTTGGCCAGGACACCCAAAGAGGAGAAGGATGGGGGAAGGCAGCTACTGTGGGACACTGTCTCCCCCAAGACACCAGATGGCGAGTTCCCTGCAGCATAGTGGTGCCCCATATTCCCACAGGGCATCATGGAATTTGTAGTTCAGCATCACAGCTCTGCTGGGTACCATGGGTACCGCCAGGAGATGCTGCCAGAAGATCTGGGGATTTGTATTTCCCATATAGCCCGGAAGTATTCCCAAGTCATGTGGTCAGAATCCCCAAAGTACTTCCGAGCTGAAGAATACCTCAAATCCTCCGTTTGACCCGGAAGTGCTGGCAAGTCAAGGACTATATAAAGGACTACTGAAGACCCAGGAAGCGAGCCGGAGTTGGGAGGTAGAAGACAGAGCTTGATGGGAGATGTGGAGGAAAGATTTGTGTTTATTTATTGAGCTTATGGTGGCTGAGGTGCTTGAAAGGCACTGTGAAGAAGGAAAAGAATAAAAAGAACTTCTTCATGCGTTTAGCAATGTGTCTGCGTATCTGTCTGTTGGATTTAATGGGGCGACAGCAACCGCTGGTGTTCACAATGTGTGTGTGTGTGTAATTAATTATATATAATATATTTTTATAAATAATAATATATATATGTCATATGGAAAAGTTTGTGAGCCCCTCTCAGTCTGCATAATAATGGACTCTCCTTTCAACAATAAAGATATCAGTGGTCTGTCTTTCATTTCCTAGGAGTACTGCGGTGTTTTCCAAACAAAGATTTTTAGTGACGCAGTATTTAGTTGCATGAAATTAAATCAAATGTGAAAAACTGTCTTTGCACAAATGTGGGTCCCCTTGTCATTGTGCTGATTTGAATGCCTGTCACTGCTCAATGCTGATTGGTTGATGAGCTCATTAAGCCTTGAACTTCATAGACTGGTGTGTCCAATCATGAGATATAAAGATATTTAAGGTGGTCAATTACAAGTTGTGCTTCCTTCCCTTTGACTCTCCTGTGAAGAGGGACAGCATGGGATCCTCAAAGCAACTCTCACAAGATCTGAAAACAAAGATTGTTGAGTCTGATGGTTTAGGGGAAGGCTACAAAAAGCCATCTCAGAGGTTTAAACTGTCAGTTTCTGTAACTGTAAGGAATGGAATCAGGAAATGGAAGGCCACAGGCACAGTTGCTGTTAAACCAGCAGGTCTGGCAGGCCAAGAAAAACACAGGAGTGGCATATGAGCAGGATTGTGAGAATGGTAACAGACAACCCACAGATCACCTCCAAAGACCTGCAAGAACATCTGGCTGCAGATGGTGTATCTGTACATCGTTCTACAATTCAGCGCAATTTGCACAAAGAACATCTGTATGGCAGGGTGATGAGAAAGAAGCCCTTTCTGCACTCACGCCACAAACAGAGTCGCTTGTTGTATGCCAATGCTCATTTAGACATGTCAGATTCATTTTGGAACAAAGTGCTTTGGACTGATGAGACACAAATGGAGTTATTTGGTCAGAACAAAAAGCGCTTTGCATGGCGGAAGAAGAACACCACATTCCAAGAAAAACATCATGCTGTGGGGCTGTGTGGCTAGTTCAGGGACCGGGGCCCTTGTTAAAGTCGAGGGTCAGATGAATTCAACTCAATATCAACAAATTCTTCAGGATAATGTTCAAGCATCAGTCACAAAGTTGACAATGACCCAAAACACAGTTGGAAATCTACAAAGGCATTCATGCAGAGGGAGAAGTACAATGTTCTGGAATGGCCGTCACAGTCCCCAGACTTGAATATCATTAAAAATCTATGGGATGATTTGAAGCAGGCTGTCCATCAAATTGAACTGAACTGGAGAGATTTTGTATGAAGAATGGTCAACAATACCTCCATCCAGAATCAGACACTCATCAGAGGTTATAGGAGGACAGCGTCTAGAGGCCAAAAGGAGGCTCAACTAAGTATTGATGTCATATCTCTGTTGGGGTGCCCACATTTATGCACCTTTCTAATTTTATGATGCATATTGCATATTTTCTGTTAATCCAATAAATTTAATGTCACTGCTGAAATCCTACTGTTTCCATAAGGCATGTCAGATATTTAAAAGAAGTTGCTACTTTGAAAGATCAGCTGATGAGGAACAAAAATCCAAACAATAAAGAGGGGTTCCCAAACTTTTTCATATGACTGTGTGTGTGTGTAATATATATGTATGTGTGTATATGTGTGTGTGTATATGTATATATACAACCCCAATTCCAATGAAGTTGGGACGTTGTGTAAAACGTAAATAACCACTCCGAGTGGTGATTATATTTTCCCTTTTTCGAGTAATAATTTCCATTTGTTTGCGATCTTGTGATCTTTACTGTACTGTCAATAATGCATCACTGTAATGTGATTCACCTATGCTGTATAGTTTGGACGTGGGAGGATGACGTATGTTTAATATGGAGCGTGCGCCCGTGTCACTCTGGGGGCCCCCCACTGTTAATACGGAGCTCCTTCCGTACTATTATGCGGTGCATTGTGGACCACTGCGGACTCCGTAGTGTTTCCCGTTTCACTTTGTATCTCGGTCAGTCGAGCTCTTTCTTTTTGGAGCCGTGCCTGCCTGATTTGCGGCATTTCAGACGCGCGTTGTAGGCGCCTGCGTTCATTAATGATATCCAGGCGGGCTCGTTTTTGTATCTCGGTCACTCGAGCTCTTTCGTTTTGAACCCGTGCCTGCTTTGCCTCCACAGTTTGAGACACGCGTTGTAGGCGTCTACGTTCATTAGATCTGTCCATGCGGGCTCGTTGTTGTAGCTGTTAGTTGTTGAGCTGTTTGGTTTTGGAGCCGAGACAGTTTTGCTTCCGCGGTTTCAGACGCGTGTCCGTACCATCTCGGGTTTGATGTGTGAACCTTTGTGGACTCCATAGTGTGTCCCGTTTTACTGTGGAGCGGGGCGTTGACTCCTCTTGTTTTACTATGTCTCCTACGTCCATGGGCACGTACCTGCTTCCATATTACTTCTCTCCCGTTTCACTCTGGGGCGGTGGGCTTTGTGTGGCGCCTGCGCACTATGTCTCCTGCGTCCACAGGCATGTACCTGCTTCATATCCGGTTTACCATTCTTGGTTGGTACTATGGATAAAATGACAGGCAGACCCCTGCAGAGTGAGAGCATGAAGATGGCCCCTGTGTTAATACGCGTGACGCGGGGTAGGCAGGCAGGCTGTTCCTCCGTTTTCTCGATGTGCCACCACCATTTTGTGTTTACAAGAGCAGGCTGAGGCTTTTCATGGACCAGTGGACCGTCGCTCGTCTCCAAAGTGGGTTCTCGGCCTTGGATTGGCACCATTTAGGCCGTCTCTTAAACTGGAGCCATAAATGAATGATAAAGAAATGGTGCAGGCTTAGAAGAAACGTCTTACAGAATATGTAGGTGGCCTGGCCAGGCCGAGAGTGCAGATTATGTGCTGATCAAGGGGGGGTCGGCATGGCGCTCATGGACATCCTGAGTTTCTACTTTCTAATTTGCAGATACAAATATTTATATCTGGCAGGCCGGGGTTTGTTTAGGTGCCTGCCGCCTGTTTATATTGTATGTGCAGATTGGATACGACTGCTGAACGAGGAGGATTTACTTTTCTGGACAGCTGGAATTCAAACGTTTGGCTTTCTGTACAGTTTGAGATAAATGTTTACACGTCCACCGGGGGGTCCTGAAGCAGGGTGTGTTGGGAAATGGAGTTCACATGTCTGGTGGTCCGAGTAACAAGCTTGTTTTAATTAATAAGTCCACTCCACCACTGCCAACATGCAGTATATGGCCAGAGGCCTGTGGATGTCGGCCCACCACGCCTTGTTGGGGACATCACATTTCAAAACCCATTATTATGGAGCCTTTAATGGCCTCGACTCTTCTTCCCACACGTTTTTGGCGGGTGTCTGAGTGAATTTGTGCCCATTCCACCAAAAGAGCATCTGTGAGGTCAGGTAGAGATGTTGGAGGTGAAGAGGCGGCTCACCATCGGCGTTCTGATCCATCCCATTATGGCTGAGGTCGGCAGTCTGTGCAGGCCACTGCTGTTCCTCCATGTCTTTATGGACGAGGCTTTGTGCACAAGGGGTGACATGCTGAAACAGAAAAGGGGCTTCCACAAAGTCGGACTTGTCTCAGTTGTCTTTGTCTACTGTAACGTTAACAGCACTCTTCGCTGGAACTGAGAGGCCGAACCCAAGCCCTGCCACTATCCCCCCACCGCTAGACTTTACAGTCCACAAGGTGATGTTCTCCTGGCATCCGTCAAATCCAAAGTGGTCCATCAGACAGCCAGCTGGTGAAGTGGGGTCCGTCACTCCAGAGAACGATGACGGGTGACTTGCTGTGCGCCACTCCAGCGGATGCTTGGCATTGCACATAGTGGTCTGGAGCTCGGCCATTGAAACACAGATTCATGAAGTTCCTGACATACAGTTCTTGTGCTGCTGTTACATCCAGAGGCAGTTGGGCACTAAGTTTGGAGCAATGCCACAAAGGACAGGACATTTTTATGTGCGTCTGCACTAGCTCTGTGAGTTCGCGTGGTCTTCCCCTTCATGGCTGAGCTGTTGTTGCTCTTCAGTGACTTCACTACACAATAATAGCACTTGCAGTCGACCCTGCAGAGCAGGAATTTCGTATTGTGACTTGGGGCATCCTGTGACAGTGCCACGTTTAAAGGCACTGCGCTCATCAGTACGGTCCGTGGAAATGGCGTGGCTATGTGCTGATTTGTGCACCTGTGAACAATGAGACCCCCAAACTCAATCCTTTAGAGGGGCGTCCACATACTCGGAGAACCTAAATAAGAAGAGATGGGTGCCATACTGGGACCCAAGAAGATGATTTGTACTTAGTGCACCTCCCTTACAAATTGGGAGTCCATATAGAGTTGAAGTCAGAAGTTTACATACACACTGAATTCTTTCAAACTCGCTTTCTAACCCCTCCACAGATTTTATACTAACAGACTATGAATTTGGCACATCATTTAAGACATCTGCTTTGTGCAGTCCCAACGTCATTAGTTCCACAAGTGTTCTCAGATTTTGGTTTTCTTGACCATATCACAATTCCAGGGGGTCACAAGTTTCCATCCACTTTGTTCATACTTGGTCTCATTGCCTTTGTTTAACTTGAGCCAAATGTTTGGGTCGCCCACCACAAGCTTCTTACACACGTTGCTGAATTTTTTTGGCCCACTCCTCCAGAAAGGACTGGCCTAACTGGGACAGGTCAGTAGGCCTCCTTTGCTCGCACTCGCTTTGTTAGTTATGCCCATAAATTTTCAACCAGCGCCACTCCAGTGCTTTGACCTTCTTGTCCTTAACCCATTTTTCCACAACGCTGGAGGTCTGCTGGGGTACCTTGTCCATTTGAGAGTGAGCTTCAACTTCCTTGCTGAGCTCTTGAGATGTTGCTGCAGTTTATTTCCTTCATTGTCCTTCCTCATGATGCCATCTGTTTTGTGAAGCGTGCCAGTCCCTCCTGCAGCCCCCACAACATGACGCTCCCACCTCCATGCGTGATAGTTAGCTTGAAAGCCTCATCATTTTCCCTCCAAACATAAAGGTGGTCATTATGGCCAAACAATCGGATCTTGGATTCATCAGGCCAGAGGACATTTCTTTGTCCCCTTGTCATTATAAACTGCCGTCTGGCTTTTTGATGGTGGCTTTGCAGTGGTGGCTTCTTCCTTGCTGCGCAGCCTTTTAGGTGATGTCGATGTCGGACTCGTTTCACTGTGGATATCGAGACTTGACCACCGGTGTCGTCCAGCATCTTCCCAAGGTCCTTTGCTGTTGTTCTGGGACTGATTTGCACTTTTTGTACCAAAGTCCATTCTTCTCTAGGAGACACAATGCGCCTCCTTCCTGAACGGTATGACAACTTAGTGGTCCCGTGGTGTTTATACTTTGGACAGATGAACGTGGAACCTTCAGGCATTTGAAAAGTGTTCCCAAGGATGAAGCAGATCTGTGGGGGGTCCACAGTTTTGGCTGATTTTCTTTTGATTTTTCCCACCATGTCAAGCAAAGAGGCAGTGAGTTTGATGGTCGGCCTTAACATCTGTCCACATGTTGACACCAATTGGGCTAATCGGCTATCAGAAGCTAATTGTCGAATTGCCTGGAGGCTTGACGTCATTTTCTGGAATTTTCCAAACTGTTTAAAGACTCAGTTAACAAAAGTGTCTATAAACTTGAGACCCCCTGGAATTCTGATTATAGTCCAGAAAAAGTGGAATACTCGGAGGGTGCTGTGAACATTGGTGGAAAAAATTACTTTTGCCCTGCACAAAATAGACGTCTTAAACGATCTGCCAAATGTATAAGTCTGTTAGTATAAAATCTGTGTGGGGCTTATAAAGGGAGTATTAAAGAATTCACCACAAGTGGCTGGAAACGTCTGAATTGAGCTCTGTGTGGTAACAGCTCTCTATGGCCAGTGAAAGTACATTTAGCACACAGCATTGTCAGGGCGCTATATATACCCACACACTATTGTCTCGGTCCGTGAAACCCGTCACCCGTTATTGTCATTTTGACATTTCAGGCTAGCACAGATGACAACGCCATATGACTTCTCTTAACCTGTTGTGGCCTGCAGGGGGCGCCTCAGCTGCCCCAAACCCCACACAGGCAGACACCAGTCACAAGTTTCAAGTACAACACACGTTTGGTGGGAAAGGCTTTCCAACACCCGTTTCCCACAAGCTGAACAGGACAATAAAGCACAAATGCTTTATTTGCTTTCCACTTGGCTTTCTCTCTTTTTTCTTGGTCACCTCCAGTCCTCTTCCTCCGGCAAGTGTCATCCTCTTCCTCCCGACTCTGGCTCCCCGAGTAGTGGCACTCCAGGGGGTCCATTAGCATGTTCTGGAAGTACTCCTAGGTATGGCGGAAGCCTGACATAATAGGGCTCTACAGTCCCCCCTGGCGGCACACACACAGAACCCAACACGGCTGCAGTGAACTCCAACTCCCAGCATGCCCTGCAGGAATCCATGATGTCCCAGCAACTCAGGGGGTTGCCCTGAACATGCGCTCTCTCTCTCTGTCTCCCCAATCCTTCCATCCAGCTGGTCTGTCCGCGATCCTGTTGATCCAACGCTTTTCTGGCCAACCGTGTGACAATCTTCTATCCAAACTGAGGCGCTGGGCCTTCTTACCCACTGAATTTTCGTTGTTTCTGAGCACCCAGTCATCCCATTGTAGGTGTGCCTCTCGTATGTTCTCAATGATCGATGCCACTCCGATCGTTTTCTGCATGTCTTTGTTTGTGACCTGATCCAAACGCATCAGTCCGAGTGTCTAATGGGACACCCGCTTTTCCATGACGTGCTTTGTGTGTTTGTGTTTCACAGCTTCCAGCCAGCATTCTTCTCCATACAGGGCCTCTGGCCGCCCCACCGTCTTGTAGATGTTAGCCTTGAGCTGTACGGACCCCTGTCACTTGATGCCACTCAAGACAGGCAGCATTAACACGGGTGAAAAGGGGAAAAGTGTCGTCATCCGTGCTCAGTGTGGATCCCAGATACCTGGACTGGGAGGATTTGAGCGGGTCTTGGCCATCGACAGTGAGGGTGCCGTCCATCTGTGGGCCACGTGCCATGTTGAAAACACTTGGCTAATTTTGGAAGCAATACTTGTATATTAATGTGCTCAAATCTCTGAGGGGAAGAACTCCGCCCACTCCTTGTTATGATATGCAAATATCGGCACATTCCATAGGGGGGGACAGTGGGGCAGTCGGGTCGCCTCTGACCACCAGCGAGTGGATTGTGATAGAACAGTGTGGGCTTCCTTTGGGTGGGCTGCGGAGACAAAGTGGTTGAAACCCTGGAGAAGTGGTGATATTGGGGGGTGCTGTCCTTTATTTTCTTCAGTTTGGTTTTGCGGAGTCAATGGAGGCTCTGATCGGGGCTCTTGAGAGACTGAGCGAGAAGTCGGAGTGTCTGGGCTTGTGAGGGTCCTGATAAACCCCAAGATCCAGGCCTTTAACGACCTCTTGGGCATAGCAGTGTGTCTGTCTGCAGAGAGAGTGTCAACCTCGTCACTGAGAGGTTTACTGACCTCCGCAGTGACATTCATGTCTCTGGTGACTCTTCCTGTGAAGTCAGTAGATGGACTGGGAGAGCATGGGGGATCATGAGGTCACCAGAAAAGGGTGTGTGGTACTCCTGATATCTCTGCAAAAGGACGAAGGTCCAAGTCTTCTGGTGCTCCCCGTTTGTGAGACATGGACGCTATCCAGTGACCTGAGATGAAGACTGGACTCCTTCATGTGTCTCTCTTTGGAAAATCCTTGGGTCCCGCTGGTTTGACTTTGTGTTGCTCATGGTGTCCCGAATGAGGCACATGACCTGAATTGTGGTGCGATTCCCTGAGGGTGGTCTGGCTTACAGGGTCCCCATTGTTAAGGACCCAAGCGGCTGGACCAGGCCAAAAGGACACCACGTAACACCTGGCTGTGGCAGATAGAGGGTCATTTCTGGAGGGTTGGACTGAACCGCGTGTCTGCCTGGGGGTTTGCCAACCAGGATCCTGAGCTGTTTCATCATGTGGTGGGTGCGGCAGTGCGCTGTACCAGTGCATACTCCACAACCTAATCTGATTGTTTCGGTACTCTTACTGTGGCGTGAAAGCTGGCAGCAATAGTGAAGTCAAAATTTGAGTGTAGATGCAACTCAACACCCTCCTCTAACGCCACTATGGATGGTCCTCCAGTGCAGCACTAAGATTGCTGTCTGGAGTAAAAGGGATGGGCTGAGCCTTCATTGTGGCCACACACACCCTAGGTGACCTGCTGTGGAGGTGGAGAGCGCAGAGACCGTGCTGATCTGGTGCTTGCCATGGGTTGTAATGGAAGGAGTCGATTTTTTGTCATTTTTTTTTTCTTTAGGTGCCCATCATCCCAGCCTTTTGGTTGGCAGTTGGTTCAAAGTTTTGTCCGTCAAGGTTACCAGTTGTTGAGCGATGGCTCTTTGATAACTGACCCAGGGTTTAAATGGTACATTGTGGGGACATCTCTGAATGTCTCTTTGGCTGCTATCGATCAGTCTTACCGGGTGTAAGGAGAGAACTGACACCTGAGCTGAAGTTAAGAGGGTCTGGCAGCTGCTTCTTAGGCAAAAGTCTTTTGTGCCAAAGCAAAGTGGGTAATGCCAGTCAGTCTTCTGGCTTTTTAAGCTACTCCTTTGGGGTCTCCTTTTTTGAATTCTCGCCAGGTGCCAGTCTCTGTCTTCTATAATGACACTCGCAGAGCCTACTGCCCCCTAGTGGAGTACTCTAGTTTCTATTTCCATTATGGCTTTTCCTCCCTTTGAGTTCCTGCCAGGGCCTGACTTTTTTTTTTTTCTGCCACCTTGGTGCCACTTTTGGTCCTTTGCCAGCTGGGAATCTCTCCTCCGTGCCCATAGGATGTAAATCAAGCACAGCAGGAAAGACTTCCCTCACATCCCAGATCCCTCTTTCTTCAGTGTTGCCTGAATGGCTGCCTGGGTATAATGCTGGTTGAGGTGGCAGAACACAAGGTGGTGAGGTGCCCCTCATAATGACACGGAGTATGACTCCCCTCCTTTTAGGAGACTTCCCTCTCTTGTTTTTCTCACAGACATGTCGGCTCATCTTTGTAGCATGGCCACCAGATGTGTTGTGGTCTTTCTAACACCCAATCCCTTAATTATCATCGCTGACATTCTTGGGGGTTCTTCAGGGGCTTTGAGGTTTGGATGCCATTGGCCTGGTAGGAGGTGTCGGGGGTGGCGCTTAGAAGGAGGTGTGTGTGTATTTGTGTGACTTTGCTTAAGTGGAGTCCCGGTTTTTAAACAATATGGGCTATTGAACTCATTTGTTTACCAGGGCATCATGGGAGAGTGGGTGCCAAGTTGGCATCACAGTGAATTCTAGTAGAAGATAATGTGACCTGATTAATAGGGGGAGAAAAATCCAAGAAATCCGCTGAGGGTTACAGGTGGGGCTCCTGGTTATGTCTCCTTAAAGTGATCTTTTTGCTTTAAACAGGGAATTGAGCCTCAAGTGTGGCAGGTGAACGCTGATTAAACACCAGTGTGGCCCCCCAAGGTGGCTTTGGTTGAATCGCAATCGCACATGTCCCATACACTCATCATATGACCTGAGCGAGCCCACCCTGCAGAAGTTTAAAAAAACAAAACAACTGAAGGACCCCCGTGGAGTTCTTTGGCAGGAATGTGTAAGGTGCTATAAAAATCACGAAGCCTGGGGCATTAAAACTCGGATGAACCCGAGTCGTTCACATGGCCTTCCCTTGTCTAGATTGAGCTCAACTGTCTGATGTAAAGTAGCGCTGCTTGAAGTTGTGACGCACCAACCTGCCCACTAGACCACCCAACGATTTGATTCAAAGAGTTTCTACTTTTCACAGACAGGTTTCCAAACCAGGACCCCAAAGAAAATGCTCCAATTGATTCAATAAAAGCTCGACAGAAGAGGCCCATCATGCTTTGGTCAATATGGCAACAGGACCGTTTCCCCATGACAAAACGGATGCTGACGCCCCTTTCTGCACACAGCTTTGATTTTTGCATTGCAATGGATGGCATGGAGAGACTGACATCCCGGCTGGGATTCAACAAGGACCCTCAACCAGTGGAGAGGAGCACTGATTAAATATTTTCTCCTCCAATACACTCCCTGGATTGGGATTGCTACTAGGATGTCTGCAGGGCATGCTGGGACTCTTCGTCCCATTGGGCAGCCATAGTTGGGTTTCAGGGGGGGGATTCCTAATTCCTACATTCTAGGCCTTCCAGTTGACCCAACTGCCTTGGCACCGGAAGCACTCCTGGGTCCAAGATAAGAGAGACCGCCCAACCTCATCCAGGCAAGATGGAATCGGGTGGAAGAAGGACAAGGAGGAGACCAGAAAAAGAAGAATTGTGTTGTTTTGTGTCTCCTTTGACACCTTTGTGTAAAGTATGTGCTGTGAAGAAACCTTTTATTTACACTGGGACTGGTGTCTATGGGGTTGTGTCTGAGGTGTGGGGTGTTGCAATGCCCCCTGGTGGTCAGCAAGTGCCCCAGGATATTTGGAACATTTCACACTGTCGGACCATTCATGGATGTGGCTTCATATATGTGGGAATGTCTTCCAAAATCAACGATCATCTCTTTAGTCTTCACCAAGTTTCATTGACCACTTGATGAAGTCCTCGCTGACTGGGCCATGGCTGCTCTCGTTATCCACCGATTGACAGCAACAGAGTCCTCTGTGTACTTCAGGATGGTCCGATTATCCTACCTACGCTCAGGGGTGGATCTGCCGTGAAACTAGTGAAACTTAAACTTCAGGGCCCCTAATCACAAAGGGACCCCATAAGCAACTTTAATAACTTGAAGATTGTAAGGTATTGGAAATTTCTATTTATACCAGTGACGTTGCCATGTGAGATAATCCAGTACAATAATTTTAAATCAAAATCTTTAACAGCGGTGTGGTGATCTGTTATGGAGCAAGAAGCCCACCATGCTTACCCAGACCTTATTGCTGGTTATAAATGGGCCCCCATAACAGTTCAAACTCCAGGGCCCCAAAAAGGCAGGTCCACCATCACCTACTGTGATACATTTGTGTGGTTTAGTGTTTCATAAACTTATTTCTTGCTCCCACATGTGGCACCTTTAGTGTCTTTGAGGCCTCCGAAAGTCATCCTCCTTGGGATGAAGGGGGATTCAATTTGGAAGACTGCTGCTGAAAGTCAGGGGGGTTCCCCCATAGCCGAGCACTGTCGATTGGTTAAACTGCCTGTGGTGCCCCATCACTAGACACCCCGTAAACCGTACACGACCCTGTCCTATTGAACACCATTGTGAATCTCGACTCTGCACCACCCAAAATCGGGCCATCTGTGACCCAACATGAGGTGTGACCCCTAGTTTAGAAATGATGGTGAAGACAGAAGACGTGTCTGGCAAAAACCAAAGACAGCATCTGACCAGAAGAAGCTGATAGCGGCTGTGCAGCATGGTGGTGGCAATGTGGTGTTATGAAGCTGATTTAGGGCCCGGGCAGGACAAATGGGGACGTAGGTGAGCGTCGTGGTCCCACCTGATGTGGGACCTTTTGACTTGATGGGGTCTGAAATGTGTGCTGCTCTGGACTGAAGCCCCATGGGACCCCACGTGTGAAATGAGTCCCACACTCCAGTCTAAAATTCAATTATTTTCACATTTAATAAACAAAAATTAGGAAATCGCCTCGGCTTATAACGGAAATTAAAAAGGCTTTCCCATACTCTGTTGCCTTTGGCAGCTTCTCCACCAGTCTTTGTAACGAAGGCCGCTCTTCCGTTTTCTCATGCGTAAATCTTTTTGTTCCTCTTTACCACTTCAAACTTCAAAAGCTTTCTCAGATGTCTGAGGAGTTTATTAAAATCCAGCCGGCAGCCTCATTCGGCTTCTTATCAAGTGGGGCAAGCAAGCTTCTCATGGAAGAACAGACCTAGCGGGACATGTGTCGTGCTTCAAAAGCGGTGAGAATGCCATTGAGCCCACAATGCCAGTCCATGTACGTGAATTTCCTTGAAAGCCTTTTTTCTTCGGTGCTTGAACAAGTACAGGCGTTCCTTTCCTTTCTAGAACTGCTTGTTTCCCAGCTGGAATGCCTTCTGTTTGTGGTCTGCCTGTTGTCTTCATATGCCCAGAGCATCCTGTAGGGGGCACAGCCTTCTATCCACAGTGCCACTCCAAGTGGGCCCAGACGGAGCGTGACCGAGCCAAGAAGATAACATCGTGGAAGCAAATGGACCATAAGGTTATAACAAAGATCTTTAACAACTACTGTAAAGACCATCATCGAGGAATCCCACCAGAGGTGTCTTAGCCCCGTGGCACACCACATCTGGGCCAATGTTGGCTCTCCCACAATGTCCTCTGAAGCATCCAAGAGCCCGTTCTCTTACAGACTGTCTGTCTGTCCGTTCCAACACGCTATGATGGCTGTGTGTTTACTCCCTGAAGTCTTGTCCTATTTAGGCATTTTCTTCCCCGTGGTTGGGATTTTTGCCCATCATGCCAGCTTGTTCCCTGTACCATTGGTTGGAGCTGCTTAGGTCACGCTCCTTTTTTTGTTTTTGAAACGCAGGTTCCTGCAAAGCAATCCTGCCGACTATGCCACTTGTGAACACTAGGGACATTGCAGCACCACAAACCCCAGACACAACCACAGTGACACAAGTCCCGGGTTCAAATGCAAGGTTTTTATTACAATAAAGTCTTCTTTGTAATAATAGCACCAACACAAGCACAAACACATTTGTCTTTTTCAAATGGAAGAGAGGGGATTAATGCAAGGACAGTTGAGGGAACTTTGTCTTTTAAGGCCACCATAGGAAGGTAATTCCCGGAAGAGACAAAGTGGAGGTGTCAGAGTTTTATTTTTGACGGATGAGAGATAGCAGAGGAACGTCAAGCCATGTCTTCTTTTGTTGGATGTAAGAATTAATGAGGTGTGACCGGCGGTAGGGAACCAGCTGGGAACGGCAAGCATCCTTGGGGGGTACCAAGCCAGAAAACCCCTTTCAATTCATACAAAAGGAAACAAAAAAAAAAAAGGTTGTCAACTGAAAATGAGCCAACACAGAATTCCCAGCACTGTTTGAGGTTTCGTGATTCTCACCCCCCCAGAGTGGAGGGGTCAGTTCAGACTCGAGTGCAAGTCACAAATTAGACACCACCTTCTGGGGACGTCCCAAATGGAAGGGACATCAGTGTCGGGGCGTCTTCTCAGGTTTGTGGGGAAACAGGAACATACCGTTAGGCCGGGCACACACTGTGTGACTTTGGAGTGATCTTTACCCTGATTTGCAGTCGCCGACTGATTTTTGGGTCCAATTTCAGCTTCATCGGCCAGCTTTACATGCGAGAGGGGTCGTGATGCCTGATTGCACTGTACGATTGGGCTATCATACGATCAGAAGAATTTCTGCCCTGTTAGAAATTTCAGGCGGCTGTCTTGTAGTGTGAGCAGTTTCACGCTATCAAATTTCATTGCGCATCAGTAATAGTACATTGTTCATTGGGTATTGCTGTTGTCCTGCTCATTTTCACATTTTTCATTTAAAAAATTTAAATATCCTGTAGAACAGGGGTCCTCAGTCGCAGTCCTGGAGGGCCGCAGTGGCTACGGGTTTTCTTTCCAGCCAGTTTCCCAATGAGACCTCAGTCTTTGCTGATAATGAAACGTGGTGTTTAACTCTATGGCTTGTTAGCCCTTTCATTCATCAAAGACAAATTTATAACGGCCGACCCCTTACCCAGCTGGGAGCCACAATACCAGGACCTGTGGCCTGGATAAATTACTGACTTGAACCTACTTATACCAAGCCATACCTCTGACAAATAATATTTTCCCCTCATTCAACGGTTAAACACAAGCAAACAAAAGCAGATATGTAAAATAAGTGTATGAATATATTAAATAAAACACAATGACAAAAACAATAATACAAATCCCCAACGTAGACTATATCTATATATGTATAGTGCATCCGGAAAGTATTCACAGTGCTTTGTTATGTTACAGCCTTATTCCAAAATGGATTAAATTCTTTTTTTTCCTCAGAATTCTACACACAACACCCCATAATGACAACGTGAAAAAAGTTTACTTGAGATTTTTGCAAATTTATTAAAAATAAAAAAATTGAGAAATCCCATGTACATAAGTATTCACAGCCTTTGCCATGAAGCTCAAAAATTGAGCTCAGGTGCCTCCTGTTTCCCCTGATCATCCTTGAGATGTTTCTGCAGCTTCATTGGAGTCCACCTGTGGTAAATTCAGTTGACTGGACATGATTTGGAAAGGCACACACCTGTCTATAGAAGGTCCCACAACTGACAGTTCATGTCAGAGCACAAACCAAGCATGAAGTCAAAGGAATTGTCTGTAGACCTCCAAGACAGGATTGTCTCGAGGCACAAATCTGGGGAAGGTTACTGAAACATTTCTGCTGCTTTGAAGGTCCCAGTGAGCACAATGGTCTCCATCATCTGTAAGTGGAAGAAGTTCAAAACCACCAGGACTCTTCCTAGAGCTGGCCGGCCATCTAAACTGAGTGATCGGGGGAGAAGGGCCTTAGTCAGGGAGGTGACCAAGAACCCGATGGTCACTCTGTCAGAGGTCCTCTGTGGAGAGAGGAGAACCTTCCAGAAGGACAACCATCTCTGCAGCAATCCACCAATCAGGCCTGTATGGTAGAGTGGCCAGATGGAAGTAACTCCTTAGTAAAAGGCACATGGCAGCCCGCCTGGAGTTTGCCAAAAGGCACCTGAAGGACTCTCAGACCATGAGAAAGAAAATTCTCTGGTCTGATGAGACAAAGATTGAACTCTTTGGTGTGAATGCCAGGCGTCACCAGGCACCGCTCATCACCAGGCCAATACCATCCCTACAGTGAAGCATGGTGGTGGCAGCATCATGCTGTGGGGAACTGGGAGACTAGTCAGGATAAAGGGAAAGATGACTGCAGCAATGTACAGAGACATCCTGGATGAAAACCTGATCCAGAGCGCTCTTGACCTCAGACTGGGGCGACGGTTCATCTTTCAGCAGGACAACGACCCTAAGCACACAGCCAAGATATCAAAGGAGTGGCTTCAGGACAACTCTGTGAATGTCCTTGAGTGGCCCAGCCAGAGCCCAGACTTGAATCTGATTGAACATCTCTGGAGAGATCTTAAAATGGCTGTGCACCGACGCTTCCCATCCAACCTGTTGGAGCTTGAGAGGTGCTGCAAAGAGGAATGGGCCAAACTGGCCAAGGATAGGTGTGCCAAGCTTGTGGCATCATATTCAAAAAGACTTGAGGCTGGCATTGCTGCCAAAGGTGCATCGACAAAGTATTGAGCAAAGGCTGTGAATACTTATGGACATGGGATTTCTCAGTTTTTTTATTTTTAATAAATTTGCAAAAACCTCAAGTAAACTTTTTTCACGTTGTCATTATGGGGTGTTGTGTGTAGAATGAAAAAAATAAATTGAATCCATTTTGGAATAAGGCTGTCACATAACAAAACGTGGAGACAGTGATGTGCTGTGAATACTTTCCAGATGCACTGTAGATGATGGCATCCTCCTCTCCCACCTTCTCCTGGTATGTGAACTGCAGAGGGTCGAGGGCGTGGTGGATCTGTGGCCTCAGGTGGTGAAGCACGTGAATTACATCGACTCTGTACCTCTAACTCTCTCTGTCAAACAGACCAACCATTTTGTCCGCACCTCGACCATCCACCTGTCCAGTTACGCCTTTTTTCTTTATGTTTGAAGTTTCAAAGCACAGTATGGCATGAGTCAGGAGCGCAGCTCTTTTCTTTGTTAACATTTTGAGAAGTGTGTGGCTGTCATGTTCTTTGAATAGGCCATCGTGTACACGTATTATCTCGCACCCATGGTATGTCCGTCAAACTGAACGTGTTTTTACAGTTTGAGCACTAGCGAGTCTGTCGTGCATTATGAACACTCGATTGACCGCAATTTCTAAAAATTGCACCGTGTATGCCTGCATTGGAGTGGTATTGCTTACCTTAGTTGAGCCCAGAAAATGAGCCCACATGTGTGACAGGGGATTTATCCTACAGAAACTGTGGAAGGGGACATCATAATGTGGATGTAGGACTGTCGTGAAGACCCTCTTTCTAAGTGAATGTGTACCCATGTTCATGCTTGGCGAGATTGTGGCAATGCCAGGAATTCTTTTATTCCTTTTGAACTTCAAGCCTCATGCCAGATGGGTACTGTTAACAGGTTTATGGCAGTATGTGGGGAAGTGACTCTTTGAAATGGAGATGGTGCCTTGTGTTATTTCTGTGCGGATTGTTTGCTTGTAATTCTGTGCGGTTGTATGTTCGGTTCAGTTAATTGATCACATGGAATGTGAAGGATAAACCATGCTGAAGAACATTATTTCTGGTGTAGACACAATAACGAGTTGTGACAGAGTCCGAGGTGACCCTGTTTCCCCCTTTAATACTCTTTATAATGTAAACTTCATCGGAATGCCTCACATCCCCTACTCTTACCACCCTGACAGGTGGCGCTGTTCAGCATTTCCTTCGGTCTTCCCTTTTATATCGATGACCTCCAGGCAATTAGACCGAGCGAAAGAACAGGCAGTTGTTAAATTACACATTTTATATTTGTGCATTACAGATAACAGACCGAAAAGCACAAGTTAAATAATATTAGTATGACCTGAACTATATACTATCAGGTGGCAGGCTGTCTTATTTTGTTTGGTCTTTGTCCAGACCCAGCATAGCCGCTGTATGGAGTGGCAGAGACCACAGCTCTTCTACATTGGTGACACTGAAAGGGAAGACAGAGAGAATAGACCGAGGGGGGCTGGGGGGGTATGGAGCCTGGTCTGGCACCTCTGGACCAATGGGTGCAACGCCACTCCTTTTGTTCATCCAGTCCTGTTTCACCACGACTCAGGCCAATCGGTGCATGTAGACCCCTTTGGTTCAAACCTGCCCTCCAGTTTAGGCTCACTTTCTGGAGGGGCCCAAACAAACAAAAAGAATGTAAAGTGCCAACTCCCACACCTGGATCACGTGGTTATCTGCCTTCTAGGCATTGCCAATTTAAGCAAAAGTCGACTTTCACGTAATAAAACGAAAAAGCACTTGCCTGTTCTAATGGCTGAAGTGCGAGGGTGCGTTTCTGAGAGGATTTTAACATTGTCTTCGGTGGGCACACGTGGTGTGGCGCTGACAACAGGAGGGGTGCGCCCCCAGGTCAGGCTTGCTGGAGGACTCTGCATGTACCCCGTCATAAAGGCGAATTTCTCTTAAGTGCGGAGTGTTTTAGTTTAGCTAATTTCGGTCATGCATGCGTTAGTCTGAGAAAGGGGAAGAGAAAGTCCTGAGATGAGGTTACAAAAAAAGTAACTTTCTTTCTTTCGTAGAACGTATCGGCCTGTCTGAAGGGAACGCGTCGGGATGCACTCAAGGTTGTGCTCACGGGGCTGCTAGCCTATTTAATACCTGCCTTACAGAGAGTGAGTGTAGCACCAGTGCAGAGTTCACCTGCGCCAGTTGCGATTGGTGTAAGGGAGCAGCGGGTCGCAGGATTGGGTGAAGATTTCTAACAAGGTGTAAGAGGCACTTCCTGCCTCTAGGGGTCGTCTTTAGACTCGGTGGTGTGTCGGTGTAGCTTCTCTCCAAGTACACCAGATAGAGCGGCTGGTGCTTATTGGCAAATATTTCCTTGTATATAAACAGATGCAGAAATCCCCTAATAGTAGTAGAGGTAGCAGTGAGTCGTGTTGGTGATGGAGGTGCTTGTTTAGTTGGGCTTTCAGTGCACTTTTTGTTTTGTATTGTTTATACACTTTTTGTTTTTTTTTTTTTGTTTTTTTCTTCTTGTGAATATTTTTGGCATTCCAGGTGGTCCGTCGTGTAATGGGTGCAGCAATGCGCTAGGAGACTGTTGTGTGTAGTTTCTTCTTGAATGCTTCCTTTGTTTAAGAAGACGATAGTTTTGTGTATATACGTTTATGTCTTTATTGTTTATTTTGGGACTGGTAAATTCACTGTAAATATCATGCACTATTTTCTGATTGAAACATTATTGTGTTGTGTGGTTTTTGTGCACCTGTAAATAAAAACCCACTTTTTTGTTTTTGGAAAATGCAATCCTTTTTGTGTCTGTGTCTCCACATCTGATTTCTTTGTGTGGTCTGGTGCCAACCTCTCTACTACACGGGGTGTCACAGACCACTTTGGTTAACTCGTTCATCTGCAGTACTGATGGCTCCACAAAAACTGTTCTCTGATCTAGTAGGGTTGTAATTGAAAATAAGTGATTCTAATGTCCATCCATCCATCCATCCATTTTCCAACCCACTGAATCCGAACACAGGGTCACGGGGTCTAATGTCCATATTTCTCTATTGCTTTTTGTTTCGATTATGAAATATTTTTTGGACCATTTCTTCCACCATTTTGTTTTTTTCGGTCGCCACTGTTTTGGCTTTCTGTTATGGCAAACGAACCAATTATTCATTGTGACCTTTGATCTCGACACTTCTTCAGCCAATTCAAAGTCAAATCTCTAATCACTTTCACAAACCTTCCATCTTTTGATTCCTAGTGTTTTTGACTTTTTTTCTCCTCTGGTTTATGACTCTGCTTTTTGTTTTATGTTTTGGCAAAGTCACTTGCTGTTTTTGAACTCCTGGTTTTCTGGCTTGTGTTTATCTCCTGGCTCACTCTCGAACCTTAAACTGAAACAAATGCCACATAGATAGATATGTTACCGTAGTTGGCAGGATCACATAGACAGATAGATGTGAAATGCACTATGTGATCCTGCCAACTACGCTAAAATATCTCAGATATTTTAGCTTAGTTGGCAGGATCACATAGCGCCTTTCACATCTATCTACCTATCTATCTGTGCCTTTCATCTATCTCTCTATTATATAGTGCCTGTGAAAGGCGGCCCTGTATAATATAAGGCACTATATGATAGACAGATGTACTTTATTTCACCCCGAAGAGGAAATTAGAACTTTATAGAAGCTTGAGAGCGAGAGAACTATATAAATAATAACCTTGTAATAAATAGGAAAAAAGTTCAATTTATATAATGAAGGGAGTCGATTCCTGATGGGCAAATGTGACTTTTACGTGAGTCCCTGTTCTTGAAGGGGTCTCGACTTTTACTCACATGGGTTTGCCGAGTGCTTTACACAACACTGAGTATCCCAGCAGTATGGTGTGTATGGTAGGAAGTGTCCCTGGACCAGATGCCAATCCATCATGGGGCACCACACACACACACACACACACACACACACACACACACACACACACACTTCTATGGTGTCAATCAGTATAACTAATGGGTCTTTGGGATCTCCTAACACACCCCAAGATTCTCAAATCCATTTAAGCAAACTGAGGGGTCACACACATATGCTGGTAGCTTTAGGCTCATCCCAGAGCTCACAAAAAGCAATATGGGGGATCCCACTGGAGTTACCCACCTGTGTTTGGGATGCAAAAGCTACCCTGAGGAAAAGCTCACACAGTCACAGAGAGAACATGTAAACATCACACAGGCTTGGGTTTAATAACCTGGTGGTCTAAAGCTGTCATATTAGGCAAATCAAACGGCATGGCTGTATTTGAGTATAATGTATACTGGACTGGCACCTGTCGCCCCTCCACTGCACCCTGGGTATTTGGGCCAGACAAAAGAAAGATTTATATTTTTAAAAAATCTGTTTGAAAAGCAAAATTTGACAAATCAAGAGTGAATTATTAGAATTTATAAAGCGTGTCACCAAGGTGGTGCGGTGATTGACACAGATAACTCGCTGATTGCGGCGTTATCACCTGGTCAGTGCCAGTGTGGAGCGTGTTGTGCACAGATGTGGCCATATTGTCCCTTGTTTGCCCCCAGGTGGTAAGATTGGTTTTGTTCAGAAAATATTCAGCTCATAAATTTAGGTCGCTCTGGTGTAATTTTCAGCTCCAGATCTATTTTGGGCTCTTGTTTCATGTTTTGACGTAAATGTTAAATGACCTTGCTCTCGTAACGGCTCCATTATTCCCGCTCTTCCAGAGTCCAAGGATTTCTCACAGACTTCAGCCGGCAGTTTCTTTTGTTTGAGCCCCCAGTGACATTCCTGACATTTTTGAATTCAAGTACAGCTTGGGGCCGATCGGAGTTTCTTAACAAAGAAAATGAAGGTGCCATCTGCAGGGCGTTCTGTGCACTGCATCCTGCTCTTCACTTACTGAAGTCTGCCAGCTTACTTTTTTAATCGCATGATCATTACGGACCAAGCCCTGACTTTTCTCTTCTGCTTTACCATCTTTTATTTTTAAAATAATTAAACACTAAAGCTCAGTTCAGTCAAAGATGCAATCAGTGCTGTAGCACAATTTAAAAATTCC
Source organism: Erpetoichthys calabaricus (assembly GCF_900747795.2). Lineage (NCBI taxonomy): Eukaryota > Metazoa > Chordata > Cladistia > Polypteriformes > Polypteridae > Erpetoichthys > Erpetoichthys calabaricus. The sequence goes on from NC_041406.2 coordinate 3,273,234, forward strand.
CCAAACTGAGCACTTGACTCTTTCTCCCTTGCCATGTGATAAGAGAGCCCAGTGTGATGAAGTCTCTCATGAAAATTTGAAACCGAAGAAGAATTCTGGCAGAGCGCCAGCACCCTCATTTGAGAATGGCATGAAGAAAAATTCTTGCCAAATTATTAAAATTCTTGAACCATTCCCTATTTATTTTAAAATTTAAGCTAATAGAAAGTGTCATTTTCCCACTGAATTATGGGAGGAGGACTGAGGTTCGTCCCGTTAAACAAAGTGAGTCGTCATGCGAGTGACGCAGTGCTGGATCCGACACTTGATTTTCCGTTCCATAATGTTATCTGGACGCTGTTATTCCAAAAATCACTATTGGCAAACTGGGGGAGATTGAAACCCAAGCGATTATCTGTTCTGTCAGCAAAATGGGAGATGAGCTTTTTGAGCAAAACTGGGAGGTGTCTTAGTCCTGTGGCGCACCACCTCTGGGCCGGTGTTGGGTCTCCCACAATGTCCTCTGGAGCATCAAACAGTCCATCCTCTTACGGACTGGCTGACCTTTCGAAAGGGACTCCCTCTGTGATCCCCAGGCAATCGGTCCAACATGCCATGACTGCCAAGTGTTTACTTCTTGAAGTCTTGTCCTTTGTAGGCATTTTCTTCCATGTGGCTGAAATTTTGCCCATCACGTCAGCCTGTTCTCTGCACCATTGGTTGTGGCAGATTACGTCACACTCCCTTTTTTTAAATGCAGGATCCTGCCGACTACACCACTTATGACTACTAGGGGCATTGCAGCACCCCAAACCCCAGACACAACCACAGTGACGCAAGTCCCGGGTTCACATGCAAGGTTTTTATTACAATAAAGTCTTCTTTGTAATAATAGCACCAACACAAGCTCAAACACATTTTTCTTCTTCAAATGGAAAGGAGCAGTTACACGTAAGGACAGTCGAGGGAACTTTGACTTTTGAGGCCACCATAGGAAGGTAATAGCAGAAGAGACAATTATCTATATAGATAGATGTGAAAGGCACTATATGATAGACTAGCTGTCCTCTGTGGCTCCACCCACGTAGTAGTGGAACGGGACAAACTTTAAAAATCAATTAAGAAATTTTAAAAAATGTAATTCTGAGGGAGCAATTAACACAAGGACAGTCGAGTCGTACAAAAAAGCAAAGCGAAACAAAAAAAAAAGGTAGAAAGTGAAATGAAACCAAAGCCCAAAACAAGAGACAATAATCGAGGTCGAGAGAACAAGAGGGTCAAAACCAAAAAGTACACACGAGAAATGAGCACAATGATAAGCTTGGAGCTCATTAGAGTGTCGGAATCTGCAGATCGGATCAGGATTTGAACTCATAGCCGTCCTTGTATCCCGTCGTGTCGATTATGTATGGGTCACGACCTCAGGGGCCACACCCCTAGCAATGCTGGAAGCCAACCAATTCTGGTTTTGTGTTTCTTCTTTGTGTGTTGTTTATTTGACATTATGTTGTAAATTCAGTGTTTTTATTTTTTTTATTATGATCAGTTTAATTGCTTTAGATTTGTTAGTCTGCCCTGACTCATTGATGGTGTGCCCAAGGAGGCGGTGCCACTTGATTAGGCAGCTCAGTTCCTGCCCCGGCTTGTGCTTAAGGCAGAGTCCTGGGGCTTCATGCATAACGCCGTGCGTAGAATTCACACTAAAACATGGCGTACGGACAAAAGCAGAAATGTGCGTACGTACAAAAAATTCCAGATGCATAAATCTGTGCGTTCGCCAAACTTCCACGTTCTCCCGCTCCATAAATCCCGGTCAGCATGAAAAGTAACACATGTGCACGCGCCTGCTGCCCCTCCCCAAACTCCTCCCAGAAATACGCCTCTTTGAATTTGCAAATCAATATAAATAGCCCTTAAGCTCAGCATTCTTTGAAAAGGCAAAATATCAAAAGCACGGGGGGAAATAGAAGAATTTCAGCAAATACCAAGTGGAGGCAAAGGAAAACGTACAGTTTGGTGGTTTAAACATTGATATAAACAACAAAAGGAAGTTGATCGAGTGACATAGAGTGTCAGATAAACTCGAAAGCTGAAGTTCACAAAGTCACACAGTTCCCAAAATAAAAAAGAAGTTGTCACATATTAAAGTCGTCGTGAAAAGGTGAGACGTAGCCCACCGTCTGAGTGTCATATGAAAGTTTATTAGGGTACAGAGAAAAAATAATAGGGACAGTGGGGAAAAAAGCACGAAATGTCAACTTTAATCTCAAAATTTCCACTTTAATCACATAGTTTATTCTGTCATTAAAATAGAACATCATAAAGTTCATCTTAAAATCGTTTAATTCACTAGTTTCTCAAATCCCATCGTAACTAAAGTAGCACGTTAAATGCTTTGTATTGTATGTGTTCTTCTATGTGCTCTATGTGTGTGAATCACTACCTGCTTCTTAAACGGACTTTCTCTTCCTCCGACAGAACACAGAATCCATTACATTCGTGATATTACAGCTCTCTGAATACTTAAAATACTGAGATGTATACATGATATTATTTTCATGATGATAGGAGTTAAAGCATCTTATTAAACATGGGAACACGGTGGCGCAGTGATTGTTCATGTCTCACGCAAGATGCTTGCTGTGCCATGCGCGACCTTTGATGAAATACTTTATTGTAGCAGTACTGTTTCTTTCAAATGTACTAACAGCCAGTTCCTGTCCTTCCTTTTTGTCCTTCAAATACCCAATTGCCACACAATCAGCTCTGTAATAGACGTTAAGCCATCTGTAAGCTTAGAACGCCGATTCTTCAAAACTATTAAGGAACATTGAAATATCTTCATAGTACGTGTTTAATTATTCTATCCATCTATCCTTCCAGTGTCGCGTCTGCACCAGCAAGAATACAGCGCGAGGCAGGAACAATCTGTGAACTGGGTGCCAGCTCCTCACTTGCACTGTGCCATCGTGTCCTCACATGTTTAATTATTAACAATATAGATTATTTAAATGAAGTTAACATTTTATCTGTATAATGTAATAAACATATTTTGATGCATTTCATCTTAAAAATGATATCGTCATCATATGTAAATACGCGCTTTATAAAGTGGCTCAGGTTGTGTAATATTATAACTGTATCACAAGTTTACAGTGAGGTGATTGAACTTATAAGTACCAACAGTTCTACAAGGAGCACTTGATGGACTGATTGAGTGAATTTAGAGTTCTTGGGATGAAACTGTTTCTGAACCACGAGGTCCATACAGGAAAGGCTCAGAAGTGTTTGAAACATGAGAGCAGTTCAATAGACAGCATGGCTGAGGCAGCGTGTATTTGATGCTGTATCCTGATAATTTTCTTTCCAATCAGCTGCTGTAGAGCTGTGATTCCCCATTCAGAAACAGTGATATAAATACTCTGAGTGGTGCAGTGAGAGTAATATGGAAAAAGATGATCTGCTGTGGCAACCCTTAATGGGAGCAGCTGGAAGAAGAAGGTGCAGTGAGAGTAAAAACGGTAAAGCAGTTATGGTATTTGGAATAGTTTGGCCATTCTGTGGACCATCATACTGTTACAGGTTAATTACAATCAGATGCCTTAAACTCAGATGCTTTAAACTAATAAACAATATGCAGTTAATTTCAGTGTATTTACAAAGCTGCGTTAGGAAAGTGGATCTAAAAAAGAAAGGGAAACCATACTAGAACAGTACCACTGCTTTGACGCTGGGTGCCGGCAATTTGCAAAACCGAGCGGAGAACTTGTGTACGCCAGGGACTGAGCTACTGTGGAAATGTGCGTGGCTTTACACCAAGTTTAGTTTTTATACATCGCGATTTGAGCGTGGAAACAGGCGTACGCAACATTTTTGTGCGTACGCACCGATCATACATGAGGCCCTTGGAGATTTGGCTTTCCGTCTATCAGTTTGGATTGCTGGTTTTGTCATTTATCTGCTTTGTTTTTGAATGTACTGTCTTGTGACCTGCGCTCTTTTTTATAACATGCTATTCTCTTAATTTTTGTCCACTTTCCATATGAGGTCCACTCATGGTGTTTGTGAAATATTGAGTTTTGGATCCTACATAATATGATTTTCACATTCATTTCTTGCTTAATGTAATATTTAAAGTTGAGTTTAAATAACATCTTCTCACCCTGCCATATGTTTCATAACAGAGTGTCACCGTATTTCATAGATCGCATCGACTGCTGCCATGGTGATATCTCCCAGGAGTTAACAGTTTGTGACCTCATTCACCACAGACTGGCACATTGTAGTCCATTGTACATAATATTTACATTTTGTGATGGTTATTTATTTTTTTCCTGGTTACAAGTTAATAATTTTTCCAGTTTTAATTCTTGGATTTTTGCTTAGAATGTTTTAGCCATTTTTTCTGGGTTACACTCTTGCCTGTTTTTAGGGCCACATCTCATCTCTTGATACTTACTCTTTTTTCATTAAAATAAACTTTACTGCCTCGGTTTGAGTTAATAGACGGTTATGCTTTTGAAAACTAGCAAGAATATGTTAATAGTAACTGGGAGGAGACAGACACTGGATGAACTGAAATAATACCTAAAAACTGTGACGTCTGTCACACCATTACCAAAGTTGTATCGAAAGTCAGTAAATCAGTCAAAAACCAAGAAAGGCTTTAGAAAAAAAACGTTTATAAAGTGGGCAAGAACAAACGATAAAAATCTGCCAACTCAAATAGGAAGTGCTTTCTTTGACAACCTTTTAAACCTGCCATGTCATGACCTAGAGGTTACGACCTCTCAGGACACGCCCCTAACAACACTGGAGGAATTCCTGATAATGGCGAAAACAAAATGGCTGCAATGAAAATAAGCAAACGAACTAAATGTATTAACAAAACCTACAAAATTAAAACACCAATTGGGGAAAAAAATTCACAATCAGAAACTAGAATGAGTCCTCAGACTTGTGAAATAATAAAGAAACCCAAACCAAAAGTAAAAACCTGCATTTTGTTGTAAAATGGAGACAAAAAAAAAATGGCAAAAAGATACGAGACCTGCAGAAGCTCTACAAAGTGGGTCAGAAGTGTCACTAGCTTTGTCCAGTAAAGGCTCAGCCCAAGTCAGCCTGTCCCCAACTGTCCTCCACAGTCCTAAGAATAGGCCGCTGGCTCTAACAAAATACAAATGCATTGAAAAATTCTTAGAGAGTCTCTGGCTTGACAAGATCATTCCACCAAAAATCTTTATTGGATTTTTGATATAAATAAAAACACAAAACTGGCATAAAGTCAGATGGGAGGCGAAACAAAAAATGTGTTTAAAAAGGCAATCAAGTGCCATTACTTAAATCCAAATCCCAAAGCAGAAAAGAGAAATCCAAAGACCAGAAGAAAAATAACAAGAAAAGTTAAACTAACAAAGTCGGTGATCTACTGCTGCACTCACCTCTCTGACTGAAAATAAAGGCAGTGGGAGGGCCCAACAGCAGTGACATCAGGGTGGCCACATCTCCTGAGGCTCCACCCACAAACTACAGGGGATAGAGTCACATTTAAGGACACAGTACATACATATTAAATAATAAACCAACATAACAAAGTAAATAAAAATATAGAAAATAAAAAATAACCAAAAATCGGTTTGCACAGACTATCACACACAATTTTTGGCTTTTGCTTCATTCTGTCTGACTTTGATTTTTGGGTTTAGTTTTGGTTCTGGCTAAAAGATAAATTTGAACTCCAATAAACAATATTAGCACAAATCTGGCCTCACGTTCAGCTTTAACATCCAAACTCCAGCCTTTGAGATTGTAAAACAAAACATTCAACGGCACTTAGAAAATGGAAAAGCCAAATGAGTGGAGAGCTGAATGAACCTTCCCTGGAGTCAATGCCTCAGTGAGGACCAGAGACCTCACAGGACGGTTTAAAGGCCAGATGTTGTGCCAGCGAACAAACAAAAAGAATTTCAATCAGACAACCAGGTGACAAGACAAAGTCCAAGACAGAGAAAAGGTGAAACTTGGGGGAAATCGACCTCGGTATAAATCAAAACACGAGAAGGCAATGAGAGTCAAAAAACCAGGAGATTGTTAGAGAAAAGAAGTTTAAAATCTGTCAACTCCGATAGGGGAATAATCCTAAGTAGGACATTGCTACTGATCATAACCTCAAAGGAAAATGAAGAAACTGCCTTGATGAAAGGAGTACAAAATGGCAGTGATGGTAAATAAATATAATGGTGGCAAAAATGGTACAAAATCTTTAACACCAATACAAGTAAACCTCAAATTGAAAAGCTGAGGCTAAAAGGCTGTTAAACTCCGGAGCAATAAAACTCAAAAAGAGACCAGAAGAGAGTACAGAAAATGAAATACTGAATCCAATTATAACACCAGAGGGAAGTCCTCTTCGCTTCATAGTTGGGGGCCCCGTCCCCTTCGGTTCAATTTAAAACACTCATGTTAAAGTAACAGCCTGGATCCACTGTACTGTTTCCTTTTAGAATTTTAAACCCATAAATCCTTTCAGCTCTTATTCTCCATTTACTTAAACTGGAAGCATAGAACTTCTTCAGTCTTAACTCACAGCTCATTCATCTTTGATTTTGTGTTTCAGGTGCCATCGTCTCAGCAGAATGGAAAACCTGAAGAGTGCCAAGGCTTTCCTGGTAATTTCTCTGCTTGTGCCATGGCTGTGGCTGTCTGACGCCCAGAACAATGGTAAGGTGTCCACTTTTAGGGGTCTTTCCTTTAATCCCCTCCTGTCTTCTCGGTGAGCTTGCATTGACCTTTACAAGCATCAGTGCCAGTTCCTTGTAAAGATGCCCAGTAGGTTTAACAGGTCCTCTTTTTTTGTCCTCTGTACTGGGTACAATGAAATTCTGACTGGCATGTGTTAATGAACACACAAAACGCAGTCACCCCATCATTGGTGAGCAGAACAACCGGACCTCAAAACTTCAGTCTTAATTTCCTGAAAATTCACAAAACATTTGTCATTAATAGATGTAAAGAGTATAATAACTTGCATTATACATATTATAGTGTGATTCTCTTGCAATTTCAGACATTAAAGTGAACTCTCAACGTGCACCTCCATTTTAATTAAACCCTTGACACAAAGTTTTCAAAAATCTTTGTACACTGCGTAAATCCCAAAGCACTGAAAGTGGAAAAATATTATCCTGTTATATGAATTGGTGATCGGGCAGACCCAAGTAACTGTGTGCCAGTAAGCATAACATGAATCATGGATTAAGTTCATGGAAAACACGATTAAGTAAAAAGCTGAGAGCACATGGCAAGAACAGGAATTTTAGTGAGCAGTCATCGTGGGTTCAGATGGAGAGAGCGTGTTTTACTAATTTGATGGAGTTCTATGAAGATATCAAAGCAGATGATCAGATAGGAGCATTGGTGTTGTGATTCCTGCCACACTAAGCACAACAATGGACACAGACCTCCAACAAATCACAAAAACCAGACCTGCTCTGTTTGTACGTAGATTCGGGCCTCACTGTCTAGCCCCAAACTCAAAAGGCAAGACATTGGCCTACACAGGCCCAAAAAATGGAGCGCAGGTTTTAAGAAACTGAAATGTTCAAAATATCCAAGTGTTCACTAAAAAGAGGAGAGGCACATTTTAAAACATCTGGTCCCAAATAATTCAAAATTTTTTAAGACTTTTAGAATTGACGACTCAGGTCTGGTGATGCCACCTCTGGAAGGCATCAGATCTCAGTCCAGAGTCTTTTCATGTGTAGCTCCAGGCTGGTGGAACGTGCTGCTCACCTCCATGCGACTGCTGACTCAATCAATATGTTTAGGATGCAGATGAAGACTTTATTTTTTGGTGAATTTCCGTCATTTAGATTTCGTAAAGTAGGAATTGTAACTCGCTTGGGTTTTGTTCTGAGCTCCTCACTTGTGATGATTGTCACGCTTGTTCCCTAACAGTCCCTTAGACTCATGTTTACTCAATTATGTTTGATAAGTGGCGTTGGATAAAAGTGTCTACAAAATAAAGAAATTTAAGGGTAAATGTCATTTTCTTAGTGTTTTTTAAGTTTTAATGCCAGATCCAATGGCTGCCTAAGGTGAGGCCTACTATAGGCAAGGTAGGAAAGGCCCCAGTCTCGCTTATGGTTTTTATTTTCTTTCTATTTTTTGCGTACTCAAATTTATAATAGCTAACATCTAAACCCAAAATGTAATCCTAACTTGTAGTCAAAACCAGTGCTGCACTAGCAGGCATTAAATTTATGCAGGCGACTATAAGACAAGAACATATTCAAAAACTAAAAACAAGAGGTCAGAACAACTATCAGTAACCAAATCCAGGAACTACAAGACAAAAATCGAAGTCACAAGGATTACAGAGAGTTCATAAACCAGAGTAACAAAACAAAAAAATAAAGTTTGAAGATTTCAGGAATCCTTGGAGTTGGATGGGATAGCAAACCCCAGATCACCCTTTACAAAGTCAAATTATGATTGACAGGCCATGACCTCTGAGGACACACCTACTCCAGGGCGGTCCATCAGCTACACCATAGAATGTCTTTGCTGCAATCTTTTTAGATGTTATGATAGCACGACAGAAAATGGAGGAAGCTCATGCAGAGACATGGAGCACCGACACAGACTTGGGGTATCTGAAGCTGTGGGGCCGCTGCACTAACCACTGCCCCGCCGTGCTACCCAGCGCATATCGTCTATTCCAGTAATGTCACCCATTCCGCAAAATCAGTTGGAAATCCTCCCCAATGCATGCAGCTTCAAATGAAGGTTTCATTTCTCTTTGTGTTTGTCTCTCCCCTTATTGCCTGCATTTTTCACTGCCAAGTTGTGCCTTGTGGCTCCGAGCCCCCCAACCCCCTCCCAGGCTAATCTCCCACTCCTGACAACATTCCTGGGTGATTTACAGCAAGGCATGGCGCTCCTCTGACCCGATCTGGAGAGCTGCACTGGGTCACTCAAGTGCACTTTAACAGCCTTTTAACTTCGTATCTTAACGTCCCCCACATATCCCTCATCCAGGCTATCCAGAAGATTTGAAGTCTTCACTTCTCCCTTCCCTTCCACCCACCAGCTTTTCTCCATATTTATTTATTTATTTTTTTCTCAGCTGTCTTCTATTTGCTGAAGGCCACTTAAAGCCTGACATGGAAAAAGGCTCAGGTGTGGAAAGAGAGAGATATGAGGGAGAGGGTGGGCAAAGATGGAGGAGGGTCATCTGGGCAGCTGACTCCTAGGAGAGGGATACGCAGGGACGAGTAACAAGAAGACTTACGTGCCATCCGTGGGTCAGGTAACTTGACATAAGGAGCCTTTATTTTGGCTTCATTTGGTCTCCAAGGCCTCAGGTCTGAATCCATTATGGCAGTGGATATGCTTCCTAGGCTCAAAATGGTCCCAAGTACAGACTTGCATGTGGTAATCGACCACACGGGCAACACGTCGCCACCCTGTGGTGCCAAAATCAATTAGGACAACTACCTGACCTCAGAACTTCTATCTTAATATATACCATATACAGTATAGATGAATGTGAAAGGCGCTACAGTTAGGTCCATAAATATTTGGACAGAGACAACTTTTTTCTAATTTCGGTTCTGTACATTACCACAATGAATTTTAAATGAAACAACTCTGATGCAGTTGAAGTGCAGACTTTCAGCTTTAATTCAGTGGGGTGAACAAAACAATTCATAAAAATGTGAGGCAACTAAAGCATTTTGTGAACACAATCCCTTCATTTCAGGGGCTCAAAAGTAACTGGACAATTGACTCCAAGGCTATTTCATGGGCAGGTGTGGTCAAGTCCGTCGTTATGTCATTATCAATGAAGCAGATAAAAGGCCTGGAGTTGATTTGAGGTGTGGTGTTTGCATGTGGAAGATTCTGCTGTGAACAGACAACATGCAGTCAAAGGAGCTCTCCATGCAGGTGAAAGAAGCCATCCTTAAGCTGCGAAAACAGAAAAAAACAATCCGAGAAATTGCTACAATATTACGAGTGGCAAAATCTACAGTTTGGTTCATCCTGAGAAAGAAAGCAAGCACTGGTGAACTCAGCAATGCAAAAAGACCACCATGCTTCACTGTAGGGATGGTATTGGCCTGGTGATGAGCGGTGCCTGGTTTCCTCCAAACGTGACGCCTGGCATTCACACCAAAGAGTTCAATCTTTGTCTCATCAGACCAGAGAATTTTTTTTCTCATGGTCTGAGAGTCCTTCAGGTGCCTTTTGGCAAACTCCAGGTGGGCTGCCATGTGCCTTTTACTAAGGAGTGGCTTCCGTCTGGCCACTCTACCATACAGGCCTGATTGATGGATTGCTGCAGAGATGGTTGTCCTTCTGGAAGGTTCTCCTCTCTCCACAGAGGACCTCTGGAGCTCTGACAGAGTGACCATCGGGTTCTTGGTCACCTCCCTGACTAAGGCCCTTCTCCCCCGATATCTCAGTTTAGATGGCCGGCCAGCTCTAGGAAGAGTCCTGGTGGTTTCGAACTTCTTCCACTTACGGATGATGGAGGCCACTGTGCTCATTGGGACCTTCAAAGCAGCAGACATTTTTCTGTAACCTTCCCCAGATTTGTGCCTCGAGATAATCCTGTCTCAGAGGTCTACAGACAATTCTTTTGACTTCATGCTTGGTTTGTGCTCTGACATGAACTGTCAACTGTGGGACCTTCTATAGACAGGTGTGTGCCTTTCCAAATCATGTCCAGTCAACTGAATGTACCACAGGTGGACTCCAATGAAGCTGCAGAAACATCTCAAGGATGATCAGGGGAAACAGGATGCACCTGAGCTCAATTTTGAGCTTCATGGCAAAGGCTGTGAATACTTATTTTTTCATGTTGTCATTATGGGGTGTTGTGTGTAGAATTCTGAGGAAAAAAATGAATTGAATCCATTTTGGAATAAGGCTGTAACATAACAAAATGTGGAAAAAGTGATGCGCTGTGAATACTTTCTGGATGCACTGTAGATACTGTAATGGTGTCACAAAAAGACTCAGGAAGCATCAAAGGTTTGGGGCAGCCACCCGTGTAATATCCCTGGCTGCAAAATGGGTCATTTTTGTTGAGTTGTGAATGGTACAATGTCCAAAACAGAACTGACTTAGGTTGGGTAAAGTTTGTGACAGGAAGTGATGTCATCGGGACTGGGACCGGAAGTGAGGTCACCGGGATCGGAAGTGACATCACTGGAAAATGAAACTGGCATCTTCGGAACTGGAAAGTGATGTCATCGATGACAACAGTACCGGAAGTAACGTCATCTAAAGCGCCCCCATCTAGTGGGATTTCCCGAGGATAGTCTGCAGATGACACAGAGAGAGAGTTAGTGCAGATCACCACCCGCTGGTCTGGCGCGGTATTACTATTATTTAAGCCCTCTAGCTGCCTCCCATGTGCATGTGTGTGACAATGGATAGCTACATTTTAAAGGCACTATATAATATTCATATGTTTAGAGGTTTATGGGGTTCAATATGTCATAGGTACAGATTACAGTTAAATTCTTAATTCAGGGGTTGATCGACACGCAACACGACGTCACTCCCTTTGATCTGTAAGTAGAACTTACTGACCCAGAAATGCGTCTTATCTGAAACGACAACCTTCGCTTGAAGTTACTGTTGGATCGTTTTTTTGACTTTGATATCAATACCAGCTTTCAGACCACAGCGCCAACACCAAAATGGCTCCAAAGCCAACAACGAACAAGTTCAAACCCTCCCTGTCTTACTCCAGCCTCCATGCTGTGTCCCACATTTGCAAGCACTACGCACCGCTTCCCTCTTGATAGCCATGAAATGACAATCTGCTGGGTCCCCATGAAGTCTTGGTCATGTGGAAGAGGTTTTGATGACGCCAAAGAAGACTTTGCATTTATAAGCGCTTTACAATTTCAACCACCACCACTATGCAGATACCCACCCGGATGATGGCAGCCACTTTTACGCCCGGACGCTCGCCACACATTAACTGTTTGGTGGTGAGGGGGTCAGAGGCAGTTAACCAATTAGAAACCAGGGATGATTAGGGGGCCAGAATGACCAGGCCATGGACATTTGGAGTCACCTACACTTTACCAAAGATGCCTAGGTGTCTTTTATGAGCACAGGTGCCATTTATATAGCACAGCGTCCCTGTCACTGCACTGGGGCATTGGGATCCACACACAGACCACAGGGTAAGTGCCCCCCTCTCCCCCAACGTTGGCCTCTCCAACACTGTCTGTTGGAAGCAACCCAAACTTTTTCCTAGGTGGTCTTGCATCCAAGTACTGGCCGGGCCCAAAGATGCTTCAGATGGATGACCTGTTGTGAAGTGCAGGTGGTATGGCTGCTGGCACAGCAATACCCCCGTGAGGTCATGACTGCACTGAAGCAATGCCGAGGGGTGTTTTAGGGGTTCCCCTATTAACGTCTGCAGTGTGTACTTTTGCTTTGTGTAGTCCACAAAATGAACATTTTTCTACATCTTCTACAGCAAGTGTCGCTTGGAAGTGGGTAGGGTGGGCCAGGGAGATGTGAGGAAAGCCGATGTTTACTTCCAGTACCAAAAATAACCCAAAATGTTGGTACAATACCATGTGGGAGGTTTTCAGTACTTTTCCGGTGGTGGTACACCAGGCAACCCTCCTCGTAATTAGAGTTAGAAATAGAGAAGACCTGTGTGAGCATCTACAGTAAGTCTGTCCTGCTGATGACTGAACTCTGCCTCTCGGACAAGACCCCTCGGTATCCATATTTGATAGTGAAAGACACTATATGATAGATAGATACTTTATTAATCTGAAGGGGAAATTCACATACTCCAGCAGCAGCATACTGATAAAGAACAATATTAAATTAAAGAGTGATAACAATGCAGGTATAACAGACAATAACTTTATATAATGTTAACGTTTACCCCCCCAGGTGGAATTGAAGAGTCACATAGTGTGGCGGAGGAACGATCTCCTCAGTCTGTCAGTGGAGCAGGACGGTGACAGCAGTCTGTCGCTGAAGCTGCTCCTCTGTCTGGAGATGATCCTGTTCAGTGGATGCAGTGGATTCTCCATGATGGACAGGAGTCTGCTCAGCGCCCGTCGCTCTGCCACGGATGTCAAACTGTCCAGCTCCATGCCAACAATTGAGCCTGCCTTCCTCACCAGTTTGTCCAGGTGTGAGGCGTCCTTCTTCTTAATGCTGCCTCCCCAGCACACCACCGCGTAGAAGAGGGAGCTCGCCACAACCGTCTGAGAGAACATCTGCAGCATCTTATTGCAGATGTTGAAGGATGCCAGCCTTCTAAGGAAGTATAGTCGATTTGGGTGATTGTGTCAAATTTATTTCAGCTCAATGTCATTTACTTTTGTGTAGCGCACATCACGGAGCACCAGCTCACAGCACCATAACAGGATCTACAGTTTGAACAAAGCAATGAAAGTATAAAAAACAGTTATGCAAAAACAAAAAAAGCGAAAACAAAAAAAATTAAAGATGGAAAACAAAAGACTGAAAGTTCACAAAAACAATGAAAGTGCAAACAAAAAAAATCAAATCGCAAGCAAAAAGTAAAAGTGTAGGTAAAACATTATTAGTGCAAAGGAAAAAATTGTTATGAACTTTGAGCACCAAGGCATGCGCGTCCCAAAAAGCACTTCCAGTAATGCCCACTAGAGGGAGATATACTGCCAAACCCTCACTAGATAAAAAGGCAAACAGAAAATATTAATCAAAATAAAAAGGTTTGTTTTTCACAAAATGCTCTGTCACAAGGTGGAGGTCCATAGAGTACCAAAGACATAAAGGATTTGCCCAAAACACAAGGCAATCCAAGCTGGCGAGTCTCAAAATGAAATACAAAGAAGAATCGAAATGGAGAGCGAAAAGTAAAGAAATCCGGTAGGTCACAAAAAGCACAGAAACATCACTAAAACACTCGACACTCCTCGGCACATTCAGAAGGAACCACCAGGAACTGTGGGAGACCCTCCAGATTTATAGGATGCAGTTCCTGGCAGTGATTGGCAGGTGGTCCCGCCTCTTGTGTGGCACCACCCACAAAACACATGAGACATTAGCAAGGCGTTGACACGTAGACAAAATAAAAATCAAAGAATACAAATAATAAAAGCAAGTAATATTAATGCAAACAAAGGAAGCAAAACTAAACAAAAGGACATAAAACAAAGATCTGAACCCGAGCCGGAAGGGGAACTCTGGCTGAAACACGAAAGTGCAAACCAAAAACAGAAAGCACAAGCGTCATTTCCAATTTTTTGGCTTTGCTCTTTCCGTTGTTTTTTGCTCTTTCATTATTTTTATATGCTTCATTTTTTTTTTTTGTTGTTGCTTGCCCTTTTATTATTTTTGCACTTTCATTTTTGTGTTTGTGCTTTCATTGTTTTTTTCTCTTCTCATTGTTTTTGTTTGTTCTTTCATTATTTTCTTTTTTGTTTGCCCTTTTATTTGCGCTTTTCTTTTTTCCCTTCAGGACCACCGTACACGGTCTGCCAGTGATGACGCCATAAGCGTTTGCTTTAAAAGGCTCTCATTGGCTCCACCCAGTAGTTCTCTTCTTTCAGTATTCTGCCCCCTAGTGGTGTTCAGACGCCATTACCTAAGGCACCTTTAGGGACCCCCATATGATGCTGGTAGCCCAGTACAATAATCACAGCCATTGCGTTTCCTCAGTTGTGTAATTGATCAGGTGGTCTGGTAGTCATCAGGCCGTGTCTCTGTGGCTAGCCCACTGTGTCTGGAAGCAAATCTTGATAGTTAAGATACATTATTTTTTTTTTAATTTTTAATTTCCTTCACAGTATTTTTTTCTTCATGTTTTTCATTATTGGCTCGTTTATAAGCATCCCACAGGAATGCACCGAGTGACATTTCAAACCGTCCCACACACTGCAGATAACTTTCACTGGAAAAGCTCTGTGATTTGGCCAAGAAGCTGCAGTTTGACGTGCAGGTCACCGTATGGCCACGTGATGCGCTTCAGAGTGCGATAACAAGACGGCCTATAAAATAAAACAAAACAGATAATCATTCATTTGGAAAGAAACCAAATCAGTCCGACGGCTGAGCCAAACCCTCCAAGCTGTGAAATCTGCAGTTGGCATGCACATCAAAAGGCTTACACAGCACCATTTTATAGAGCCATTAATGTCACATTTATCTGTCTGAAAGTGAGCGTCTCCAACTGTCGAAAATCAAAATGAATCTACAGTGAAACATGTTCAAAGAAAAAACAATTAATAAAAACCACATGATCTGACAAATTACAGCAATAAAACACCGTCTGGGTATCGCAGCATTCCAGGAAAGGGAAGAGGAATTATGTGAGACTAGACAAAGAGCCCGTTTCGACAACGTAAGATGAAACAGGCACGAGTGGAATAGTAGAATATATAATAAGTATAAGCACCACAAACCTGATATAGGTGAATTGAATGAATGCGTAATTAGGCCTTGAGCTGTAGTCGAAATCGCCTTTCAGGCCTCTAGAGCTTTAATCAAAGTCGCCTTTCTCTTTGAATTTTCACAGCCGTAAATCCGCTGCCTGCCGCGATGTCGGGCTCACAAGGTTTTTCGGGCAGCTGCACAGAAGGCGACTGCGCATTCGGCTTCAGACAGACATGAATGAGTGAGTGAGTGAGTGATGAGACTGGCGAATTATGTATTAAGATGTATGTCCTCATGAAGGGGGACCTATGAAATAACTCAATAAATGAAATAATGTAACTGACATCACTTTATAGAAGAAACGGGAAGGTCGCTAGCAATACGTAAAACAAATTCAATCCATGTCATGCCACTGTGGGGAGCACAGCGCTCTCCTGTTACAGAGCTCTTTGTCACCGTTGTTCGTTCTGTCACGGCACTTGTGACAATCAGCGTCAGCATCTCGGAGGTGACAATCAGCGCGGCCTCCATAATGTGCTTCACGGAGTTGTTGCCGGCTGCGGCACACATCCACATCGCTGTTTGCTGTGAGGTGCGCGACTGTGTTGCTACCAGCTAAGAGAAGGAGCCAAGGCTGAATTCTGTGGGTGTGCTGGCCCACCTGACCGATTTTACGAGTGATGTTCCTCGTATACAATACAGTTTATTTTAATATAGCCCAATATCACACAAGAAGTGCCGCAATGGGCTTAAACAGGCCCTGCCTTTAGTCAGCCCCCCAGCCTTGACTCTCTAAGAAGACAAGGAAAAACAACAACAACAACAACAACATTTATTTCTATAGCACATTTTCATACAAAAAGTAGCTCAAAGTGCTTTACATAATGAAGAAAAGAAAAATAAAAGACAAAATAAGAAATTAAAATAAGACAACATTAGTTAACATAGAAAGGAGTAAGGTCCGATGGCCAGGGTGGACAGAAAAAACAAACAAAAAAAACCCCAGAAGGCTGGAGAAAAAAATAAAATCTGTAGGGGTTCCAGGCCACGAGACCGCCCAGTCCCCTCTGGGCCTTCTACCTGACATAAATGAAAATAGTCCTCTTTGTAGTTCGGGTTCTCACAGAGTCACTTGATGCTGATGGTCATACAGACTTCTGGCTTTTAATCCATCCATCATTGTTGGAACATCATGGTGCTTTGGGTAGATGGTGGTGGCACACGCCACCACCAACAGGACACCGGAAAAGGAAACAGAAGAGAGAGTAGGGGTTAGTACAGATTTTGAATGAATAGTTATTATAATGAATTGGATATACAGAGTATCAGGATTAAATTACAGTGAAGTTATGAGAAGGCCATGTTAAAGTAATGTGTTTTCAGTAGTTTTTTAAAGTGCTCCACTGTATTAGCCTGGCGAATTCCTACTGGCAGGCTATTCCAGATTTTAGGTGCATAACAGCAGAAGGCCGCCCGCCTCACCACTTCTTTTAAGTTTTGCGCTTGGAATTCTAAGGAGACACTCAGTTGAGGATCTGAGGTTGCGATTTGGAATATAAGGTGTCAGACATTCCGATATATAAGATGGGTCGAGATTATTTAAAGCTTTATAAACCATAAGCAGAATTTTAAAGTCAATCCTGAATGACACAGGTAACCAGTGTAGTGACATCAAAACTGGAGAAATGTGTTTGGATTTTCTTTTCCTGGTTAGGATTCTAGCAGCTGCATTCTGCACTAGTTGCAAACGATTGATGTCTTTTTTGGGTAGTCCTGAAAGGAGTGCATTACAGTAATCTAGTCGACTGAAAACAAACGCACGAACTAATTTCTCTGCATCTTTCGATGATATAAGAGGTCTAACTTTTGCTATGTTTCTTAGGTGAAAAAATGCTGTCCTAGTGATCTGATTAATATGCGATTTAAAATTCAGATTACAATCAACGGTTACCCCTAAGCTTTTTACCTCCGATTTGACTTTTAATCCTAATGCATCCAGTTTATTTCTAATAGCCTCATTGTATCCATTATTGCCAATCACTAAGATTTCGGTTTTTTCTTTATTTAATTTGAGAAAGTTACTATTCATCCATTCTGAAATACAAGTTAGACACTGTGTTAGCGAATCAAGAGATTTGGAGTCATCAGGTGCTATTGATAAATACAGCTGTGTGTCATCAGCATAGCTGTGGCAGCTCACGTTGTGCCCTGAGATGATCTGACCTAATGGAAGCATGTAGATTGAGAAGAGCAGCGGACCCAGGATAGAGCCTTGTGGAACACCATATAGAATATCATGTGTCTTTGAGTTGTAATTACCACAACTAACAAAGAATTTTCTCCCTGCCAGGTAGGATTCAAACCAATTTAAGACACGGCCAGAGAGGCCCACCCATTGACTAAGGCGATTCTTAAGAATATTATGATCAATGGTGTCAAATGCGACACTCAGATCTAAGAGGATGAGAAAAGATAAATGGCCTCTGTCTGCATTTACCCGCAAGTCATTTACTACTTTAACGAGTGCAGTTTCTGTGCTGTGATTTGTTCTAAAACCTGACTGAAATTTATCAAGAATAGCAGGTTTATTGAGGTGCTCATTTAACTGCATAATGACTGCCTTCTCTAGAATTTTACTTAAGAAAGGCAGGTTAGAGATGGGTCTATAATTTTCAAGAGCAGAGGGGTCGAGATTATTTTTCTTAAGTAGGGGTTTAACTACCGCAGTCTTAAGACAGTCTGGGAAGACCCCCGTATCTAATGACGAATTTACTATGTCAAGAACATTATCAATAAGCACGCCTGATGCTTCTTTGAAAAAATTTGTTGGTATTGGGTCAAGGGCACAGGTGGAGGGTTTCATTTGAGAAATTATTTTATGTAAATCAGGTAAATCTATCCTAGTGAAAGAATTTAATTTGTTTATTATGGGGTACTGGGGTTTAGGAGGATCCTTAGTGTTGGGGAGATATACTATGTTATTTCTAATATCATTAGTTTTTTGATTGAAAAATACAGCGATAGCCTCACAGGTTTTACTGGAAGTACTTAGGAGGCATTCCTTTGAGTTACCTGGTTTAACAGACGATCAATCGTAGAGAATAAGACTCTGGGATTACTAGCATTGTTATTTATAATCTTAGAGAAATAGCAGCACCTCTCAAGATGGACTGTGTTATTGTATTCTGTTATTTTAACTTTTAATATTTCATAGTCAATAGTTAGTTTAGTTTTCCTCCATTTACGCTCAGCTCTACGGCATGAACTCCCCACCAAAAAAAAATGGAAGAAAGGAAATTCGAAGAGAGATCCAGGTAGGCTGGGCATGCAGTGGGTGTCAAGAAAAAGGAGGTCAATACACAGAACTGAACACCAGTCCTCCTCAATACAATATAATAGTGCAATAGAAATATTACAAGTACAGAGAAGAATGCAACAGTAGATGCTATCCCATAAAAGATTTTGGATTTGTTCAGAGACCTGGAGACTTCGGCAATCAAGCTGTCTCCCCCTATTGGCCATTCCACAGCTGAGTCAATGCTGGGCCAGCCAATCCAATGAAAGGACCCCTCTACCTGATGACTCCTGTGATCCTCCATCAGAGATGCCTTTACCTTAGGCAGGCAGGTGGGCCACATTTGAGTACCGAGAAGAGAAACAGAATAGGTGAGGGTGAGTAACAAATTCTAATTATCATGTTACTTATGTTTTAGTGCTAATGACTAACAACAGAGATGCAGTCTGCACAATTAATCAGCAGCTCTAGTCAGGATATGCTAAACTGAAGTAGTGAGGATTTAAAAGCTGAGACTGAAGGGGCATCTCTTATAAGAGCAGGCAGACCACTCCACAGTTTAGGGAGGTCCTATGACTAAAAGCTCGACCCCCCCACTGTTATATTATTAATTCTTGGAATCATAAGCAGACCGGCATCTTGAGATCTTAATGTGCGCTCAGGTTTGTAAGTCATGATAAGTTCAGACAAGTAAGCCGGATCTCCGCCATTTAAGGCTTTATATGTTAAAAGGAGGATTTTGAAATCTGCCCTAAACTTAACCTGGAGCCAGTGTAAGGACTTGAGGACTGGGGTTATGTGTTTGTATGTTCTTGTAATAATTCTTGCAGCAGCATTTTGGATTAACTGGAGGCTTATAAAGAACAGTTTGAACATCCAGTGAACACCACGTTGCAGTAGTCAGTCCTACTAGAAAGAAATGCAGGAATTAATTTATCAGAATCCTGTTTATTTAGAAAATGCCTTAATTTCCCAGCATTTTTAAGGTGGAAGAAACAGGATTTGGACAACTTTGTAATGTGCGCTTTAAATGACATGCTAGAAGCAAAGAGAACTCTGAGATTGCGTGCTGATTCAGTAAAATTAATGGGGATTCCAACTGAGTTAAATGATGACAGAATGTTGTTGTGATCAGCGTCACTCCCTCAAATAATTAACATCTCTGTCTTATCTCTGTTTAAAGACACGTCGTTCTCATCCATCCACTCCTGTAATTCACTAACACAACCAATTAAAGACAACATTGGAGAAACTTCATTTGGCCTAAAAGAAAGGTAGAACTGGGTGTCCTCTGCGTACGAGTGAAAATCAACATGATGTTACGTTTCATCGCTTAAGATCTCGACTGAGACCGCGGTCAGGCTTTAAAGCTCCGCGTCTCTACATCTCAGAGAGACAACTCTTAGCATTTTATATGGCCAATGTGTGACTTGTCTGTGTAGTTTTGACCCCACCACAAAACTTTTGTCAGAAGTAGAAGTTGTCAGGGTGTTCCGGCCTCCTGGGGCTCAGCCTAGGAAATGCAAGGAATGGCGACGCATTTAAATGGATGGTACGTGATAACAGACATCGTAGAAAATGCATACAGATATTGACACATGATGCAGTAGAAGTACGGTTATCCTGCCCCGATTTTTCCAAAGTAGCACATTATCCGAGGCGGCTGCTTTTGTTGTAATTCATAAAAGTTTTGCTATGAATACCGTAATGAGCATGTAAACACTCTACTTTAAACCTGGAGGATACCTAGCAAGTGGTTTAAGGAGCTGGTGACTCTGGGAATGCGGGCATGACTCACTCACCCATCTACATCTGCAGCCCTCGGCTATCACCCGTGTATCGCTAGTGTCGACCTGTACACACGCTCTACTGTTTTATTCATTAAGGAGTTTGTATTTCTACTTTTGAACTGCTGGTGGGAGCTATGAACCCGCGGTCTGTGGCTCAGATGTGAACGCTTTGTGGTGTGAGCTAAACTGTGAGTTCCATCCATCGCCCATACGGAGCCCATCTTTGACCAGGGTGAGCGGCCCGCTTCCTTGGTGATATCAGCTGATCCCTCTCTGTGTCAGCCTCAACCTTCTTTGTGCGGAGTCACCACTACACTCCACCCGTCCACAGTGCAAATCCCACCCTTATCGGCAATTAAATTGCTGTGGACTCGTAACGAGAAGCCTCTCACTTCAAACATTTGCACCGTGGTGAGCTGTGTACCCCGTGGTCTCTGCTCACACCACAAAGTGCTTTCCTCTGTGCCAGAGACGGCGGGTTCACTGCAAATGTTTGAAGTGCCTCGTCGCTGACGTCACATGACGATGGCATCTCGATGAACGGTTTGCCGAATGTTGCCGCACAACTCTCTAAGGCTCTCCCAGTCTCTCTGTGAGTTCCTGCGCTGCCATCATTTTGTAAGGATGGAAATTAAGGTCATCATGCAAAATCAAAGGCGCATTGGAAATGCTGAAGGCAGAAGTGCGCTGAACATCTAGGAGACCGTAGAATGGATGCCCTTACAGCTTGGATGTTTTCAGGCGTTCGTAAAGTCCCAGAATGGCATGGAGAATTTCATTCGATGTTATACCCGTCTGTCTAAATTTAGCCACCCACTGAAGATTTGTTTTCCGATTTGAGACGTCACCATCAGGAGGAATGCTGATGTGATGATGGATTTGTTGTTTCTGAAGAACGCTTCGACCAAGGCATGTGGCCGACTGAAAAAAACATGGGACCACCTATCAAAGGACCCCCCTACCCCAACCCACTTGGCTGACTCTACCCGACCTTGAGAAATGGGGCACTTCATTCTGGCTCACCCTGTAGTAAGGAATGGGCACATTTAAGTTGTGAATGCTGAATCTGTGAGTTAAAGAAGGTGTTTAATGAGATTTCTTTTTTAAGTATTATACCATTCAAAGTAACACATTATGATATGAAAAGGTCTATTTACAAATACCTATTTCTCTTAATGAAAATCCCCTCCCTTTTCTTTTCTTTCAGTTTGTACTAAAGAGACGATTGCCGATATCGTTTTCCTAGTCGACGGCTCATGGAGCATTGGAGTTTCAAACTTCCAAAAAGTCCGGGAGTTCCTGCATACTCTCGTCGACAGCTTTGATGTCGGTGAAGGAAAAGTGCAGATTGGACTCATTCAATATGGCAGCACAGCCCGCACTGAGTTTTTCCTGAATCGGTTCCATAATAAGTCGGACATATTACAGTCCATCCAGCAAATGCGATACAGCGGAGGAGGCACCCACACTGGCCTCGGGCTCGACTTCATGCTGAAGGAGCACTTTGTCAAGTCGGCAGGCAGCAGGGCCGAGGACGGTGTGATTCAGGTGGGGGTCGTCATAACAGACGGTAAGTCGCAGGATGGCGTCACGGAGGCGGCCAACGCCATCAAAGAGAGAGGAATCGCGTTGTATGCCATTGGCATTAAGGACGCGGATCTGAGCGAGCTCCACGAAATCGCCAGTGACCCCGACGACAAGCACGTTTATAGCGTCCAAGACTTTGCAGCCCTGAAGGTAATTTCTGAGAACATCATCCAGGAACTGTGCCATAACGTTGAAGAGGCGACGCGGCGCATCATCCAGGTACCCCAAGGTAAACCAACACCTTCACTCGATTGAGAATTCTGACATTTTTTTTGATCAGTACAAATACAGAGATGTTCTTCCATCCGTTCTCGATCCTGTCACGTTCACTCGAAGCTGCACTTTGCTTATCTTTCATCTGCTTTACCTGACTGAAATCCTTTTTCTGACTTCATTAATACAGTGCATCCAGAAAGTATTCACAGCGCATCAGTTTTTCCACATTTTGTTATGTTACAGCCTTATTCCAAAATGGATTCAATTCATTTTTTTCCTCAGAATTCTACACACAACACCCCATAATGACAACGTGAAAAAAGTTTACTTGAGATTTTTGCAAATTTATTAAAAATAAACAAACTGAGAAATCCCATGTCCATAAGTATTCACAGCCTTTGCTCAATACTTTGTCGATGTACCTTTGGCAGCAATTACAGACTCAAGTCTTGTTGAATATGATGCCACAAGCTTGGCACACCTATCCTTGGCCAGTTTCGCCCATTCCTCTTTGCAGCACCTCTCAAGCTCCATCAGGTTGGATGGGAAGCGTCGGTGCAGAGCCATTTTAAGATCTCTCCAGAGATGTTCAATCGGATTCAAGACTGGGCTCTGGCTGGGCCACTCAAGGACATTCACAGAGTTGTCCTGAAGCCACTCCTTTGATATCTTGACTGTGTACTTAGGGTCGTTGTCCTGCTGAAAGATGAACCGTCGCCCCAGTCTGAGGTCAAGAGCGCTCTGGAGCAGGTTTTCATCCAGGATGTCTCTGTACATTGCTGCAGTCATCTTTCCCTTTATCCTCACTAGTCTCCCAGTTCCCCACAGCATGATGCTGCCACCACCATGCTTCACTGCAGGGATGGTATTGGCCTGGTGATGAGCGGTGCCTGGTTTCCTCCAAACATGACGCCTGGCATTCACACCAAAGAGTTCAATCTTTGTCTCATCAGACCAGAGAATTTTCTTTCTCATGGTCTGAGAGTCCTTCAGGTGCCTTTTGGCAAACTCCAGGCGGGCTGCCATGTGCCTTTTACTAAGGAGTGGCTTCCGTCTGGCCACTCTACCATACAGGCCTGATTGGTGGATTGCTGCAGAGATGGTTGTCCTTCTGGAAGGTTCTCCTCTCTCCACAGAGCACCTCTGGAGCTCTGACAGAGTGACCATAGGGTTCTTGGTCACCTCCCTGACTAAGGCCCTTCTCCCCCGATCGCTCAGTTTAGATGGCCAGCCAGCTCTAGGAAGAGTCCTGGTGGTTTCAAACTTCTTCCACTTACGGATGATGGAGGCCACTGTGCTCATTGGGACCTTCAAAGCAGCAGACATTTTTCTGTAACCTTCCCCAGATTTGTGCCTCGAGACAATCCTATCTTGGAGGTCTACAGATAATTCCTTTGACTTCTTGCTTGGTTTGTGCTCTGACATGAACTGTCAACTGTGGGACCTTCTATAGACAGGTGTGTGCCTTTCCAAATCATGTCCAGTCAACTGAATTTACCACAGGTGGACTCCAATGAAGCTGCAGAAACATCTCAAGGATGATCAGGGGAAACAGGATGTACCTGAGCTCAATTTCGAGCTTCATGGCAAAGCCTGTGAATACTTATGTACATGTGCTTTCTCAATTTTTTTATTTTTAATAAATTTGCAAAAACCTCAAGTAAACTTTTTTCATGTTGTCATTATGGGGTGTTGTGTGCAGAATTCTGAGGAAAAAAATTAATTTAATCCATTTTAGAATAAGGCTGTAACAGAACAATATGTGGAAAAAGTGATGCGCTGGGAATACTTTCTGGATGCACTGTAAGTAGCTTACAATTAATAAAGATGCACGTGAATGTGTTTGTGGCCCTCATGGTAACACTTGTATTGTTTATCTGTTAGAATGCAGGAAGGCCTCGGTGGCTGACATCGTGTTTGTCGTAGACGGCTCATCAAGCATCGGGGAACCCAACTTTCAGCAGCTGAGGGACTTCCTCTACACGTTCGTGGACAGCCTGGACGTCAGCGTAGACAACGTGAGAGTCGGACTTGCCCAGTACAGCGATGATGCCCACAAGGAGTTCCTTCTCAATACGTTCTCCAACAAAAGCGAGATTCTGACCCACATTCAAGACTTGGCCTACAGGAAGGGGGGCACGTACACGGGCAAAGCCCTCGAGTTCATCAAAGAGCAGTACTTCACCCCAAGCGCCGGGAGCCGAGTCGACAAAGGCGTGCCACAGATTGCTATTGTCCTTACCGACGGGGAATCGTCCGACAATGTTAGCGCGCCCGCTAACGAGCTCCGCAAGCTGGGAGTTCTCGTGTACGTCATTGGAATTAATGTGGCAGAGTACGGCGAGCTGAAGGAGATTGCCAACAAGCCCTCGGAAAAGTTCCTGTACAACATCGAAAATTTTGAGGCATTGAAGGATCTGTCGACAAACTTGCTGCAGACAGTGTGCACCAGAGTGGAAGTGGAGCTCTCGGGTAGGTTTCACGTTGGCTTTTGGGGGTCACAATAAAAGTGACAATACAAAGAGAGTGAGGTGTCATCTCTGGAGTGATTCCGCATATTGCAATGCTTTGAATGGGGATTGCAGGCGAGTTCCAGGACCTTTTCGTTGTTTTGAGTCGCTGAGAGCTGAATCCCACCCTGGCATCGTGATTATCATACTGCACCTCCACCGACTTCCTGTAACACACTGATGACGTAGATAACGACTGGACATTTTTCTATTTGGGAGTCAAACATCTCAGTTTTCTATCCTGTCCTTTATCATTCACTCATTCACCTGATGAAATCCCCCGAAAAGTTAAACATTTGATCAAAATTGGAAAAGGATTTTGATTTTCATTTAGTGAATTAGGAAAAAACTAGGGGGGGGGGGGGTGGGCAATGGCCATCTATCCTCACACTTTGGCATTTCCAGTATGGCATGTGTAAAAGACAGGGGGCGCCACTGAACTCCAAAACCCCGGACACACCACACTAAACAGTCCCAAGTGCAAAGTAAAGGTTTTAAATTCATAAAATACCTCATCTACAGGCCGGTTCCACAGTCTTCCAATAAATACTCCTCTTCTTCCTCCTTCAAGTAAGTTTTGCCTTCTGCCTCCCGACTCTGACTCACTGAAGGAGGCTGGATGGCTCGCTTTTATGTCAGTCCTGGGCACAGCCTGATGGAACCCTCCTGAAGCAGGGAGTCCTAACCCTAATCCTGGTGGCACCCAAGGACCCCGATAGGACAGGGTTGTCCCTCAGGACTACAACTCCCATACATTCCTGTAGCCGTCCTTATTGGGTCCACACCAGTGGTACACTGCCATCTACTGTATCAGGGGAGGAACTGTCCTGGATATACAAACTCACTGCATTATCCATTACATATCTCTTTGTATCCCTTTTGGGTTCCATCCCATCCCGGCCGGGTTATGCCTCCTTCCATATTGTCCACAATGTCCCGGCTGTGAAATGGTCCAGCATAGCAGTCACACATGGTAAAGGCGCTGTATTTGAACACCTGGCAGTTTTATCACTATTGGCACCACGATGCCAGGTTCTCCACCATCATTCTTGGCGATCACCACTGTGTTGTCAGCAGACTTCATGATGGAGTTAAAGCTGCGTGTGTCCCCGCAATCATAGGTGTAAAGGGAATAGAGCAGGGGCCTCAGAGCACATCCTTGAGGGGCTCCTTATTTGAGGTTAATTGGGTTGGAGTTGTGAAATCCCATTTTCACCGCCCGGGGTCTGCCTGTTATGAGGTCCAACATCCTCTCACAGAGGTGTGTGTTCAGTCCCGAGCACTGTTGGGCAAGATACTTGGGAAGAGAATAAGTTACTGAGTAATGCCTTACTGCCCAGCACTGGTTCCATGGCCCCCAGTTCGTGTGGTGTTGAAGGGTGAGCTGTGGTTCATAAATACGTAGGGTCAACAAAGCTGGTGATGGAGGGCCATATGAAGTCTAAAATAAGCCTCACAAACACACCTTTGAATTCTGAGCACTAGGAAGAATTAGGAGGGCAAACTCAACTCCTTATTAAAAAGCAAACCAGAGACGTAAACTTCCTTCATTCTTCCTTCAATCTTGTAGCATGTGGCCACTAGAGGGTGTCGTAGACTCTCAAACCTCAGACACAATTACCCTACAACAGTCTCGGGTTCAAATAAACTGTTTTTATTAAGTAAAATTCCTTCCTTAGGGTCTCACAATGACTGACTCTTTCTTTTCTTTTCCTTTCCTTTCTTCCTTCACTCCTGCAGGCAAGTGCTGTTCTCCTCCTCTTGACTCCGAATCCCCCAATGATGTGAGGTGACCCCTTTTGTGCATGACCTAGAAGTACTTGCTGTGTTAGGAAAAAACGGCATAGAGGAAGTCCCATAAAGTTGGGATGGCCATTCCCTCCAGCTCACCCTGTTAATATACAATACAATACAATACAATACAGTTTATTGTTGTATAGCCCAAAATCACACAGGAAGTGCCGCAATGGGCTTTAACAGGCCCTGCCTCTTGACAGCCCCCCAGCCTTGACTCTCTAAGAAGACAAGGAAAAACTCCCAAAAAAACCTAGTAGGGAAAAATGGAAGAAACTTTGGGAAAGGCAGTTCAAAGAGAGACCCCTTTCCAAGTAGGCTGGGCGTGCAGTGGGTGTCAAAAGAAGGGGGTCAATACAATACAATACAGTACACAGAACAGAACAATTTCTCAATATAGTAAGAAATAAAAAATATAAATTTTAGAAGTACAGAGCAGAATTTAACAGTAGATGATATATCCCATAATAAGATTTGGATTTGTGTAGAGTCCTGGAGACCTCATCCTTCAAGCTGCCTCCCCCATTTGGCCATTCCACGGCTGAAACGGCTCTGGGCCAGCCAATCCGATGAAAGGACCCCTCTTTCCCATGATTCCTGCGATCCTCCATCTGGGATGACTTTTCCTTAGGCAGGCAAAACAACTTGGCAGGTGGGCCGTGGCACCAAGTGCCACATTTGAGTACCGAGAAGAAAAACAGAATAAGTGAGGGTTAGTATACAATTATAACTATCATGTTACTTATGTCTCAGTGCTAATGACTAACAACAGAGATGCAGTCTGCACAGTTAATCAGCAGCTCTAGTCAGGGTGTGCTAAACTGAAGTTGTGAGGATTTGAAAACTGAGATCGAAGGGGCGTCTCTTATAGTAGCAGGCTGACCAGTCCACAGTTTAGGGGGTCCTGGAACTAAAAGCTCGACCTCCCACTGTTATTAATCCTTGAGATCATAAGCAGACCGGCATCTTGAGATCTTAATGTGCGCTCTGGTTTGTAAGTCATGATAAGTTCAGACAAGTAAGCCGGACCTCGACCATTTAATGCTTTATATATAACATAACACCCATGGAACCCAGAAGGGGTGCCCAGTGAGACTGCAGTTCCTAAAACGCCCTGCAGGTGTGTGTATGAGTGGGTACACCATCCCAGGGAGCTAACAGGGGAGCATACAGTCATGGAAGGCTGTCTCCCCCTGTCCGTCTATTGTGTATACTGACCACCTAAGGGTCTTCTCTGTCCAACCCCATGTGCAGTAATAAGAAGGAGGAAAAACTGAAATTTGCTGGTCTGAGGGCTGAATGTCCAGTTCTGTTGTTTCAGATGCCCAGGTTGGCAGATGTATTCAGCCACTTCAGCACTATCAAAATAAAAATGAAAAGCGGTTTAGCTCACCAAATGGGGTCAACCTGAGGCTTGTATTGAAGCCCAAATGCTTTCCTCTGTAGGCGCTTTAGGTGGCCACCTCAAAATAGCAAGATGTCCCTGAGCGAAGTTCATCTCGGCTTCCTTCATTTCATTTCTTGTTCTGCCTCCTGTGTTTCTCTCTCTTTCTCCTCAGAGTAGTGGCCATTACATCAAAGCATAACATAGAAATGTTACATCACTTCCTCTGTCGTCACGACAACATGATGCTAACCCCCCAGTCAGCTAGGAAGCCTACCAAGTGGGGTTCTTTCAAACTTACCCTTAACTTCTCATAAATTCTGCAAGCAGTCAAAATTCCTGTACAATGCTGAGGTGACGATTAATCAGAATTTTCCCTTCAACCTATGCAGCCTTACAATATGGCAATCCTGTGTGGCCTCCAGGGGACGCTTCAGCTCCCAAACACCCGACACCACACAGGCTCAGACACAAGTGCGGTAAAGATGATTTTAATTGTGGGAAACTCTTACTGGCAAGTGTTTCCCACACCACAAACACAGTTCCAAAGCACACAGCAATAAAGCCCTCTGCAACTCTCTTCCACTCTCTGTCTGCCATTGTTCACTGCCTTCTCCAATACAATACAATACAATTTATTTTTCTATAGAACAAAATCACATAAGAAGTGCTGCAAAGGGCTTTGACAGGCCCTGCCTCTTGACAGCCCCCCAGCCTTGACTCTCTAAGAAGACAAAGAAAAACTCCCAAAAAAACCTTGTAGGGAAAAATGGAAGAAACCTCAAGAAAGGGAGTTCAAAGAGAGACCCCTTTCCAGGTAGGATGGGCGTGCAGTGGGTGTCAAAAGAAGGGGGTCAATACAATACAATACACAGAACAGAACAAATCCTCAATACAGTATAAAAATAAAAATTTTAGAAGTACGGAGCAGAATTTAACAGTAGATGATATCACATAGGGGTGGCACGGTGGTGCAGTGGGTAGCTCTGCTGCCTCGCAGTTGGGAGACCTGAGGGACCTGGGTTCGCTTCCCGGGTCCTCCCTGGGTGGAGTTTGCATGTTCTCCCCGTGTCTGCGTGGGTTTCCTCCGGGCGCTCCGGTTTCCTCCCACAGTCCAAAGATATGCAGGTTAGGTGGATTGGCGATTCTAAATTGGCCCTAGTGTGTGCTTGTGTGTGTCCTGCGGTGGGTTGGCACCCTGCCCGGGATTGGTTCCTGCCTTGTGCCCTGTGTTGGCTGGGATTGGCTCCAGCAGACCCCCGTGACCCTGTGTTCAGATTCAGCGGGTTGGAAAGTGGATGGATGGATGGATGATATCACATAATAAGATTTGGATTTGTTTAGAGTCCTGGAGACCTCATCCATCAAGCTGCCTCCCCCATTTCGCCTGGGCCAGCCAATCCGATGAAAGGACCCCTCCTTCCCATGATTCCTGTGATCCTCCATCAGGGATGACTTTACCTTAGGCAGGCAAAACAACTTGGCAGGTGGGCCGTGGCACCAAGTGCCACATTTGAGTACACTTAAGCTTTGTGTTCCTTCCTCCCGACTCTGGCTCTCTGATGTGAGGCAGGCAGCTCTTTTTGTCTAACACCCAGGGAATACTTCGAGTGTCCCGTAAGCGTGGTCTGAAAGCACTCCTGAGGGAGGCAGACGCCATATGAAGTAGGTCTCCCCGGTTCCTGCAGCACCTCCTGTGGCACCCACAGAACCCAACAGGGTTGAGTCAGCAAACTCCAAGTCCCATGATGCCCTGTGGGAAACCGTGGTGCTTTTGCAACCTTAAGGGTGCTGCCATCTAGCAGTCCAGGGAAGACAATGCCTGTGTATGCTGTCTCTCCCTGTACTTCCATCTTAGGGCGCCCCGGCCGGGTAAGGATGCTGGCCAAACCCTCACACCTGTTATTGGCTGAAGAATTTTTATCCACAATTGTCATCGATAAAATTGCAGAATTTGTTCAATTAAATTATGAATCATACACTTAAAAACACCTAGTGGACAGTAAAGGAAGTGCAAGTAAGTACCAAACCAGGCAGCCCTTCTTATGGGAATGCGGATCAAACAACTGACCCATGTGGTTGAGGTGGGAAATCATTTTAAAAAACATTCCAGCAATAGGAGAGAGGAGTCAGATGAGGTGGCTCGGGCATCTGATCAGGATGCCTCCTGGACACCTCCCTGGTGAGGTGTTCCGGGCACGTCCAACCGGGAGGAGGCCCCGGGAAAGACCCAGGACACGCTGGAGGGACTATGTCTCTCGGCTGGCCTGGGAACGCCTTGGGATTCCCCCGGAAAAGCTAGAAGAAGTGGCAGGGGAGAGGGAAGTCTGGGCATCTCTGCTCAAGCTGCTGCCCTCGCGACCCGACCTCGGATAAGCAGAAGAGGATGGATGGATGGATTCCAGCGATTATTAAACCACGTGAGCTTTCATAGAGCGAGTGGTCTCCCATTCTTCACTGGCCTCCACTCAGTTGGCTATTTAACAGACTTATTCTCTTTTTGTTTTGCAGTTGTTGCTCCTCGTTATGCAGACATTGTGTTTCTAGTCGACGGATCCTCCAGTATGGGGACAGCTGCCTTTCAGCAGGTCAGGCAGTTCATTTTGTCCATTGTGAATGCTCTTGAAGTCGGAATCAAAAAGCACAGGGTTGGCCTGGCACAGTACAGCGACAACACCCAGGTGGAGTTCCTGTTGAACACCTACCAGAAGAAGAACGAAATTCTCAATCACATCAAGAGCGGCTTCAGGATGAAAACGGGGCCACTCAGAACGGGGCAAGCCATCGAATATGTGCGGCAGACCTTCTTAAAAGAATCTGCCGGGAGCCGAATTAAAGAAGGGTACCACCAGTTTGTCGTCATCGTCACTTCCTCCAAGTCGGCCGACAGGGTTCAGAAGGCGTCAAGGGCCATCAAGGGGGAGGGAGTGAAGGTGATCTCTGTGGGTCTACAAAACTCTGACCGTCCCGAACTGGAAATGATGGCCACGATGCCACATGTGTATCAGCTGAAAACGCTGAAAGAACTCGGTCCCACCGCCAAGGAAGTGATTGGCGTCATTACGACCAAAGAAGCCCCGCCAAAGCTTCCTGTCATATCTGCTGGTAAGGCCAAATGACCTTCGCTTTCTAATATTTGTAAAACATTTCGATATTTTGCTGTTCATTCCGTCTCACATGATACGTTTTATACTGTAGTCAAGTCAAGCATCCTGCTGTGACACTAGCTGCCAAAACAATTAAGGTAAACTATAAAGTGTTATTATGTATTAAGAGGAATTATTAAGATAAGAAAAATTCACAATCACGTAACTGCTGTTCAGGTGCCACTGCACTGGCTTCCAGTTAAGTTTTCACCAGATCTCCAAACCCCCCTCCTATGGTGTAAATCTTTAAGTTTTAATTATCTTTTCTATCTGTGGTGGGCTGGCACCCTGCCCGGGGTTTGCTTCCTGCTTTGCGCCTTGTGTTGGCTGGGATTGGCACCAGCAGACCCCCGTGACCCTGTAGTTAGGATATAGCGGGTTTGGATAATGGATGGATTATCTTTACTATTTCCCATTTGATCTTATACTGTTGTGTCTTCTTTTTAGCATCCTGCTGTGACACTTGGTGCCAAAACTATTAAGATGTCTCACAAGTGAGAGGCGGCTGTTTAGCCCATCAAGCCGAGCTGTTACTTCTAGTGTCTGAATGGCTTTGTTCTCAATGGAAGGCAGACTTCCTCATTGGCTCCTGTTTGTCTTCCTTGTGTTCTTTTCATTATTGTTCTTTGTTTTCTATTACTTTATAGAATATTCTTCTGCTCATTTGTTATTTGTCTATATATGTAATGCCCTACTGCTCATTGCCAATTGTTTGGCTGTGGCCACCTCTCTTGAACAAGTAGCCTTTCCACTAAGCAATGCTCTCCCACTTTCTGCAAGCTTAAAAGTATAATATGCAAATTTCTTTCAGTTCAAATGACCAACTTTTACAATTCTGAAAAAAATGAACATTTATTTAATACATTTACAAAATAGTGTTACTTTAAGTAAAAAAAAAAATTGTAATATTCTAAGACCATTAAGTGGATGAAAAATATAAAGGCCGTTGGTCCAGATGACATACCTGTGGAAGCATGGAGGTGTTTAGGAGAGATGGCAGTGGAGTTTGTAACCAGATTGTTTAATGGAATCTTGGAAAGTGAGAGGATGCATGAGGAGTGGAGAAGAAGTGTACTGGTGGGTCGATATTTAAGAATAAGGGGGATGTGCAGGACTGCAGTAACTACAGGGAGATAAAACTGATGAGACACAACATGAAGTTATGGGAAAGAGTAGTGGAAGCTCAGTGAAGAAGTGAGGTGATGATTAGTGAGCAGCAGGATGGTTTCATGCCAAGAAAGAGCACCACAGATGAGATGTTTGCTCTGAGGGTGTTGATGGAGAAGTAGAGAGAAGGCCAGAAGGAGTTGCATTGTGTCTTTGTGGACCTGGAGAAAGCATATGACAGGGTGCCCTGAGAGGAGTTGTGGTACTGTATGAAGAAGTCGGGAGTGGCAGAGAAGTACGTAAGAGTTGTAGAAGTGTGACAGTGGTGAAGTCTGCGGTAGGAGTGACGGAGGTGGGATTACATCAGGGATCGGCTCTGAGCCCTTTCTTGTTTGCAATGGTAATGGACAGGTTGACAGATGAGATTAGACAGGAGTCCCTGTGGACTGTGATGTTTGCTGATGACATTGTGATCTGTAGCTATAGTAGGGAGCAGGTCGAGGAGACCCTGGAGTGGTGGAGATCTGCTCTAGAGAGGAGAGGAATGAAGGTCAGAAGGACCACCAAGACAGAATACCTGTGTGTAAGGGAGAGGGAGGTCAGTGGAATGGTGAGGATAGAGGGAGTAGAGTTGGTGAAGGTGGAGGAGTTTAAATACTTGAGATCAACAGTACAGAGTAATGGGGATTGTGGAAGAGAAGTGAAGAAAAGAGTGCAGGCAGGGTGGAGTGGGTGGAGAAGAGTGTCAGGAGTGATTTGTGACAGACGGGTATCAGCAAGAGTGAAAGGGAAGGTTTATGGGACGGTAGTGAGACCAGCTATGTTATATGGGTTGGAGATGGTGGCACTGACCAGAAAGCAGGAGACAGAGCTGGAGGTGGCAGAGTTAAAGATGTTAAGATTTGCATTGGGTGTGATGAGGATGGACAGGATTAGAAATGAGGACATTAGAGGGTCAGCTCAAGTTGGACGGTTGGGAGACAAAGTCAGAGAGGTGAGATTGCGTTGGTTTGGACATGTGCAGAGGATAGATACTGACTATATTGGGAGAAGGATGCTAAGGATAGAGCTGCCAGGCAAGAGGAGAAAAGGAAGGCCTAAGAGGAGGTTTATGGATGTGATGAGTGAGGACATGCAGGTGATGGGTGTGACAGAACAAGTTGCAGAGGACAGAAAGATATGGAAGAAGATGATCCGCTGTGGCAACCCCTAACAGGAGCAGCCGAAAGAAGAAGAAGAAGATAATTAAGACCATAAACAATGAAAGCAATCTGTTTTTCTTAACTTTCCTGACTCCTTTCGCACTTTTTATTAGGAAACTAAATATGACGTCTTATTATTTCTGAACATTTCTTAGAAATTACATATAGCACCTATCTTAACTCAATACCTAAAAATATCCCTTAATATGGCTAAACATATAGGATACAAAACCAAACAAATAAGAGTTTGATACCACAGTTTTTACTTCAGCAGTTGGGTGTCATCAGGTTAGCAGAGTTCCTCTTTTTGTTATCCTACTCACCGTTAGTCTTAAGTCTTCGCTTTGCTGTGTCTGTTCCGACCTCACCATCATGTTTCACCAATCTGTAGTCAGTATTTTCTGTGGCGCCCATGTACTGGGACGACTTACATCCGGAGTGTTTACTGTATGACGTCCTCCTTAAAGTTCTGTGTTCCACGGTGTCACAATTCTAGTAGGTGGCAACCCAAACTCTGTTGCTCTATCACTCTCTAATCTCCATCAGTTTTGTACTTCCCCAACAGCTTCTTCTTTCTTATATATTTCTTATTTGGTCTCCGTCTGCTACAAACCACTCGTTGTCTTATACTGAAATGATTCACTGGGACTGCTAGCATCTGTCTTTTCTTTGGCGTCTGTTCACGAGTTTTCAGCTCACTTTTACAGCACACATCTCATCCAGCTTCAGAATGCCACTCGATCCTTATCAGAGTGATCATCTGGGACTGCGCTGTTTCTTCACATTCTACTTTTTATTTCACCTCTCAACGTCTTATCGAAGTCAGTAGTCAACGCACCTGTCCACCCCTCACAACATGCTGACTTGTCCTTCTTTTTATTCTTGACACACCATTTTCTTTTTGTGCTTCTGGTATCATTGGTGGGGTGCGTCAGACCTTTCCGGGTGCAACTTATTTTTTACTCCCCCGGCATCACATATGTAATATCTATTGTGGTCAAGTGAAGCAAGGAGCAAGTTTAATTGTTTAATTCAGATTAGTCTGTACCACAAAACAGGTGCACAATGGTGCAGAAAATCAAACAAACAGAAAGGTATGGCCGCCTTGGCTTGTTCTAAGTAGCTTGAGCGGGTCTGTCTTGAGAGGAGCTCCTTCCTGCAGTCCGCTCAATTCAGAATAAGACGCCTCCTTCCTGGTGACGCAGGAGATTTCTAGGGATTGGATTAGAAGTGGCGGGGTGAGTTGCCCTTACTGGGCGTATTCTCTCTTGGCAATACTTTTACCGACAGGAACCCCTCTTGTTCCAGAGTGGTGCTGCATACCTCTGATGAGCCCAGAAGGTGATCTCCAATGTACATACATGACCCTATTACTTTTATTCTATTTAGTTATTATATGGTATCTGTGTGAATTTTGCTGTCCTCTTGTTTACATTTACATTACATTTACTTATTAGGCCGAAGTCTTTATTCAAGGTGGTTTACAACATTTGAGATACAATTGGATCCATTTCTTTTGTTCTTCCATCTTAAGTGCAGACAGGTGAAGTGATTTGGTTCTGGTGGGATGTTCAATGGCATGGAACATATGGTCACCATCCTGAAGATCTGGCTTTGATGACTTAGTCCTTTGGCTTCTCTCTGGCCTTAATAAGTATGTATAGGGTAAACAAAATCCCAAAAGACACGATCCGAAAGTGTGTGCTTAATCCAGGGGAAAAAGAAATAACAAACCAAAAAATTAAATAATAAATCACAAAGGGCACATTAAGTACAATTCCACCAAACTCCAGAGCACACTCCAAATAAACATTCAATTCCCAGCTTCGTTTTATAGAACTGGAGGTGGTCCCTTAACTGAGATGGATAGGTGGCCCCGTTCCCACAAAATTCAGGGAACAGAAGAGAACCACAAAACACACAGAGATGCTACATAGTAACTCAATAGACTGAATGAACAGATAATACAAAATTAGACTAATAATACATGAAAATAACAATGAACAATAATTAAAAAATAACAAAGAAAACAAAAGAAGCATTTTAAACAGGAGCCTGGGGAGGAACCCTGGAATGAGTATAAGAGTATAAGGCAGCGTTTCTCAACCTTTAAGTATTTGCGACCCGAGTTTTCAAAACAGTTTTAATCGCGCCCCCCCCACTAACGTTTTTTTGAATGGAGCCCACCAATACCAATTTGTTCTTTTTTAATTAATGATATATCATAGATGCATATTTTATTATACCTACTTAACTTTTATCGACATTTATCTAACTCTATATTTATTTTTCTAGTATCGGAATGTAGTTTAAGTTAATTTGTTTTGGTTTCAATAGATGGATTTTTCATATTTTCAATTCTTGTTTTCTTTTTTTTTCATCTTTGTACCCCCCTCCCCTTTTTTGTTACTTCATGTCCCCCTAGGGGTCCCGCCCCACAGATTGAGAACCACTGATATAAGATAAGAACTCCTGTCTATAACTGTGGTGACGGTGGTCACCATCAATGACAAAGCCACTTGGAGACTAGGAGTAACAGCTCAGTCTAATGGACTAAACGGGGACATCTTAATAGTTTTGGCACCAAGGTTCACAGCTGGATACCAAGGAAAAATAAATACAATGGTATAGATTTAGCAAACAATAGTAAAGATAATTAGAACTTTACAGTTTAGAAGGGATTATTTGAAATCTGGTCAAAACTTAGCTGGAAGCCAGTGTACTGACGCAAGAACAGGAGTTAGGCGGCTGTGAATTTTTTTCACTTCCAGAGGTGCTTTTTGCAGCAGCGTTTTGAAATTTCGGCAGAATGAAGAATGGTGTATTTGTACAGCCTGTGAACAAAGAATTGAAATATCCCGGTTTTGGTTACCAATGCACTCCAGTGTTCTGTTTCTATCACGGTTTTATTCCCCGTTTATTTTCCGCTCTATTATTGTTTTTGTTACTTTTAAATCATAATTTTATTCATACTTTTATGTAATTTCTGTTATGTTTCACATTTATGTACTGTGACTTTAAACTTATATAAGTGTCTTGTATTCTGTGGGTGGAACCCTCCTCCCCCCCCCCCCCAAGAGACCATGACGTCACACCTGAGGGACCGCCCTTCTCATTTGTATTCTGGTGGATGAGACTTCTTCCCACAGACTGTTACTGAGTTATTTTAAGGATTAAGGACAAAGATAGGCGGAGCCAAGATAAATGGCAGAAAAAGTAAGGGATGGGGCGGGGCCTCAGGAAAAAAAAAAAAAAGATTCAAAAGAAAGATCAAAGGGTGGAGCATCAGTCATGGAGAGGGCATGTGAAGTGACGAGTGAGGGGCGGAGATACAGTCTGCTACTGACACTCCTGCTATCTTGAATGTTCTTGTGTTCAGAAAGAGGTTAGTTGGAAAATGAAGGTGTTATCACTGGAGAGACAGGAATTTTAGGATATTTTCTGCTTGAAGACAATAAGAGGTTCTTCTTTTCTTAATTCATTGTGTGTTTGCTTTGCGTTTCAGCTTGCAGGAGCGCAGTTTTGGCTGATGTTGTATTTTTAGTGGATGAATCTGGAAGCATAAGCAGTGAAAACTTCAAACAGATTCGCTCCTTCATCTCTAATATCGTTAACGTTTTGGATGTCAGCTCAGACAAGGTCCGCATCGGAGTGGTATTGTACAGCGATTCTCCAAATGTTGAATTCTTCCTGAACACGTTTTTCTCCAAGGAAGAGGTTCTGCAGCAGGTCCAGAAACTGCCATTCCGCGGAGGAGGGGCCAATACTGGACGGGCGTTAGACTACCTGCGGACAGAAATCTTCCAGGAAAGTGTGGGAAGTAGGAAGGCACAGGGAGTGCAGCAGATAGCCGTGGTGATCACCGACGGAATCTCCAGCGATAATGTAAGCCTTCCCGCTGCCAACCTCCGACGTGACGGTATCACCATTTTTGCAGTGGGAGTCCAAGAAGCTGACATCAGTCAGTTGAGGCAAATTGCTTCACACCCACCACGGAAGTACGTGCACAAGGTGGAGAACTACCTGGAACTGTCCAATGTGAAGAAGTCCCTCCAGAAACTGCTGTGCAATGACATCCTCGTGCAGGCCTTTGTGATTCCAAAGGTGACGCGGCTTATTGCAGAAGGTAAGACGTGTAGGACATGACGCTTGTTTGTTTTTAATTTATGGGCTGTTTGTCCTGTGCTGGAAGTGAAAGCAAATAAGGGGATTTTTAGAGAAGGACTTGAACAAAAAATATCACAATATGCAGATGATATATGGCACTGTATATATCAGACACACAACATTCTGTGCCTACAGCCCTAACAGCACTAACAGAATTTCAAAAGATATCTGGACTCAAAATTAATTTGAACAAAAGTGGGCTCTTTGCAGTGAATTCTCTAGCAGACAACACAAGATTGGACACCTTCCCTTTTATCATTTAAATACCTAGGGGTCAACATCACAAGTAAACACGAAGCTCATTATCCACAAAATTTTGTTGTTTGCATGGAAAATATTAAACAAGACGTGCATAGATGGTCTGCCCTCAATCTTACTTTTAGCAGGAAGAATTAACATTATCAAGGTGAATATCCTCCTTAAGCTTCTGTTCCTATTTCAAAACATCCCCATATACATTAAAAATCATCAATCATAACCTAATTTATTTTGAATTCAAAAAATCCACACATCCAAAGGGCGACCCTATAATGACCTAAATCAGAAGGTGGCATGGCACTACCTCATTTTTGATTTTATCACTGGGCAGCAAACATACAGTTAGGTCCATAAATATTTGGACAGAGACCACTTTTTTCTAATTTCGGTTCTGTACATTACCACAATGAATTTTAAATGAAACAACTCAGATGCAGTTGAAGTGCAGACTTTCAGCTTTAATTCAGTGGGGTGAACAAAACGATTGCATAAAAATGAGAGGCAACTAAATCATTTTTTGAACACAATCCCTTCATTTCAGGGGCTCAAAAGTAATTGGACAATTGACTCAAAGGCTATTTCATGGGCAGGTGTGGTCAAGTCCGTCGTTATGTCATTATCATTTAAGCAGATAAAAGGCCTGGAGTTGATTTGAGGTGTGGTGCTTGCATGTGGAAGATTTTGCTGTGAACAGACAACATGCGGTCAAAGGAGCTCTCCATGCAGGTGAAAGAAGCCATCCTTAAGCTGCGAAAACAGAAAAAACCCATCCGAGAAATTGCTACAATATTACGAGTGGCAAAATCTACAGTTTGGTCCATCCTGAGAGAGAAGGCAAGCACTGGTGAACTCAGCAACGCAAAAAGACGTGGACGTCCACGGAAGACAACAGTGGTGAATGATCGCAGAATCATTTCCATGGTGAAGAGAAACCCCTTCACAACAGCCCACCAAGTGAACAGCACTCTCCAGGGGGTAGGCGGGCGTATCGATATCCAAGTCTACCATAAAGAGAAGACTGCATGACAGTAAATACAGAGGGTGCACTGCAAGGTGCAAGCCACTCATAAGCCTCAAGAATAGAAAGGTGAGATTGGACTTTGCTAAAGAACATCTAAAAACGTCAGCACAGTTCTAGAAAAACATTCTTTGGACAGATGAAACCAAAATCAACCTCTACCAGAATGATGGCAAGAAAAAAGTATGGAGAAGGTGTGGAACAGATCATTATCCAAAGCATAGCACATCATCTGTAAAACACGGTGGAGGGAGGCAGTGTGATGGCTTGGGCATGCATGGCTGCCAGTGGCACTGGGACACTAGTGTTTATTGATGATGTGACACAGGACAGAAGCAGCCGAATGAATTCTGAGGTGTTCAGAGACATACTGTCTGCTCAAATCCAGCTAAATACAGCAGTCAAAGTGATTCATGATACAGATGGACAATGACCCAAAACAAACAGCCAAAGCAACCCAGGAGTTTATTAAAGCAAAGAAGTGGAAAATTCATGAATGGCCAAGTCAGTCACCTGATCTTCACCCAACTGAGCAGGCATTTCACTTGTTGAAGACTAAACTTCAGACAGAAAGGCCCACAAACAAACAGCAACTGAAAGCCGCAGCAGTAAAGGCCTGGCAGAGCATTAAAAAGGAGGAAACCCAACATCTGGTGATGTCCAGGAGTTCAAGACTTCAGGGTGTCATTGCCAGCAAAGGGTTTTCAACCAAGTATTAGAAATGAACATTTGATTTCCAGTTATTTAATTTGTCCAATTACTTTTGAGCCCCTGAAATGAAGGGATTGTGTTCAAAAAATGCTTTAGTTGCCTCACATTTTTATGCAATCGTTTTGTTCACCCCACTGAATTAAAGCTGAAAGTCTGCACTTCAACCGCATCGGAGTTGTTTCATTTCAAAGTCATTGTGGTAATGTACAGAACCAAAATGAGAAAAAAGTTGTCTCTGTCCAAATATTTATGGACCTAACTGTACAAGCTATAAAAACCTGGACATGGACACAAATAGATGAACACATGCACAGGCTTGGTCCGCCATAGAAATGAAATCCTGCAGCACTTCTTTATATTCCTTGCTTTGTGCCCCAGTAAATACAAGTTATCATCAATATACTAACAAGACAATTGTCCTTCATTCACTCAGAATATGAACTCAATTTAGGAAGCACTTCAAGTTAGAGAATATTTTATCTGTGGCACCTCTACATGATGACCATCTTTTCCCAACCTCTTGAACTTACACAGTTTTTAATATTTGGAAAACGTATGTAATTAAATCATTAAGAGAACTGTATATAAATAATATCTTCGTCATCCTATGAACAATTACACTCCAAATTTAATCTCCCATCAACACAATTTTTCAACTATCTCCAAATTACAAACTTTGCTAAATGAAATCTGCCTAGTTTTCCTTACCTCCCACCTATTTCTATTGCAGAAGAGATATTGATCAGTCTGGGGGACTCAGACAGCATTTCTATGATATATAAAAACATTTTAAAGTCCCTTCCATCCTTTTAAAGATCCCAGAGTTCATTGGGAAAAGGATCTCTCACTCAGCATCTCAGAAATAGGAGTGGAAGGCAGCCATGCACTGAATTCACTTGAGCTCCATCTGCGCAAAACTTCAATTATTCAACTTCAAAAATTTTATTGAGCACATCTCTTTTGTTTAAAATTGTCCAAAATGTTTCCAGGGTGAAAGCCAACCTGGGAACGTTGCAATCGAGCTCCAGCCTCATTTGGCTACATTATTTGGGTGGCGTGTACCAAATTAACAGCATTATGGACAAAAAATCTTTGCCTGCCTATCAGACAGCCTTGGTGTCCCAAGGTGTATTGTGGGCTCACAGAGGGGCTTAAAGCAGAGAAGGACAAACAAACTGTCATGGCCTTTACTTCACTATTCACACGTCGACTTTTCTTGCTCAACTGGAAGAATCCTAACTCACCTCTCTTAACTCAGTGGGAAATCGATGTTCTATATAATTTGAAATTGGAAAAAAACAAATTCTCACTTAAAGGATCTGTGCAAATGTTTTTAAAACCTGGCCGGATCTCATCAATAACATTTTAGAATAAGCATTTATATTGGGGAGAAAGACTCCTTTCTCTCTTTACTACTCTTAACAGTTTTGCTCAGGTTGTTGGCCTTGCTCTCTTTCTCATGAGTGGAGGTTGATTGGATTTTAGCTTGACTCGATTGTATGGAACGCTATATATGCTTTTAATAAGTTCAATAAAAGATCCAAAAAAAAAACAAAACCAAGCAAGTAAGGTGTGGGCATCTGAACCCTAACCCCAATCCTGGAGTTTCAGCTGCAGCTTTTCAGGTAGCAGGACCCCCATCATGTGATAAATTTCAATTAACTCCACAGTCATTTTTCAAATATTACAATATTTTTGCATGCTTAATGTACTGCTGTGAGGAAAGTCCCCAGCAGTCTAGGGGTTGGCACCATCAAAGGTGGCACCAGGTTGATACAAGGCAGGGCAAAGTCCAAAACAATCCACTGACAGAGAGAGCTACATTGATAGCAGGAACGTTCCTGCCCATGCCAGTGTTGGAGTACAGGGCTGCCCAGCAATCCCAACTTGCTTTTAAGAGTTTATTTCTGTCGATGCCTTTTGAATCTTCCATCTCCTGTTCCTTTAAAAAAAACATTATCAGCAGCACCTGCCCTGTCTGGGTACGCATTACAGCAGCTACTGTGGAAGCGTAAAATACGCCAAAGATTCTCACCTTGAAAGAAGGCTCTAGGAGTCAAGGATAGGCAAACAGAGTAATTAGCTTTATTGCAATAATCAACCCAATTAAGTCAAACTGAGCTGAGCCCTGAACAAGCCAGAAGTTACAGTTAATATAATCATTTCTTATCATCTTGACCTCGCACAAAAGAACTCATTCACTGCTCAGTCTGACTGCCCCCCTGCAGGCCCTCTCGGAAACCACCAATATTTCTTATGTTTTGCCATTCATGATCTTTTCTCGCTTCCCTTATTTTCTAGCCAGCATTCAACTGGCAGGTGTTCTCCCTTCTCTGACCTCGGGCGGTCTCCATTCATCATTCTTGCCCTTCTCCATCCTTTTGCGTTATTAAATATTGGTGGTTTCACTCTGAGCTCAATTAAAAAAGAAATATGGCATATGTCTTTATTTAACTATTTGCTTGGCATACCTCATTCGTGTTAAAGCTCACACTAAGTTTAATGCTTATAAGTTTTATATTGACTTATGCTAATACATCAATACATTTCCATACTACACCATAATGACTTTCCACGGTCACAGACACATTATGACACAGGGACAGTGGCATCTCTACATTAAGGGGAGGTGCACTGCATCCCCCAGCAGATGGCACTGATGTGTAAAACGTTAATACATAGTAAACGTTGTGAGCTGGAGTCACAAAGATGGTGAAAGGGTGTAGAAGACCTTCATTGGCCAGTCCAGACGTTTGTAATTGAAGTCAACCCCTCAAATACAACCTACTGGCTTCTGCATAAGCAGGCCTAAATTGGACACTGGCTTTAAAAGTTCAACAAATGTAATCAAGTCCCAAATGTCACATAATGCCCTTACAAGGGAGAGAAACCGTCCAAACTCTGGCTTTGAATCAAAAGTGGAACAAGAATCTTGATAAAAGAGGATAACTATTGAAGGAAACAACAAATAGGCAAATATAATACAAAATGTGCTAGAGAGCAAGAAAGGAGGCAATCCAAAGCTAACAAGTCCAAAAAACTAACTATTTATTACCCACAATACCTCA
Source organism: Erpetoichthys calabaricus (assembly GCF_900747795.2). Classification (NCBI taxonomy): domain Eukaryota; kingdom Metazoa; phylum Chordata; class Cladistia; order Polypteriformes; family Polypteridae; genus Erpetoichthys; species Erpetoichthys calabaricus. The sequence goes on from NC_041406.2 coordinate 3,315,877, forward strand.
GTATAAGCACAAGCACAGGTTATCTCTAACTATTTATTACCCACAATACCTCAGTATAAGCACAAGCACAGGTTATCTCTAACTATTTATTACCCACAATACCTCAGTATAAGCACAAGCACAGGTTATCTCTGCACAAGTCCAAAAAACTAACTATTTATTACCCACAATACCTCAGTATAAGCACAAGCACAGATTATCTCTGCACAAGTCCATAAAACTAACTATTTATTACCCACAATACCTCAGTATAAGCACAAGCACAGATTATCTCTGCACAATTCCAAAACACTAACTATTTTTTACCCACAATACCTCAGTATAAGCACAAGCACAGGTTATCTCTGCACAATCCCCTCTCCTCTCTCTGTTGCAGTGCCCTCCTCCACTCGATTCTTACCTTCCTTCCTCCCAGCTCCGACTTGCCTGGATAAGGAAGTACTTTCAGTGCCAGGGCTGCTGCCCATTGGAATTAGTCCCAAGTCATATGGAAGTCCAATATTGCCGGGAGAACCTCTCCCTGCAGCGCCCTCTTGTGGGACCCATGGACCCCAGCAGGGCTGTGCTGCCGGACTACAACTCCTGGCATTCCCTGCTGGTTCCCAAATGGGCGCCAATATGGAGTGCTGCTGCCATTTAGCCCCTGGGGGTTACTAAACATCCATAAGAAACAGTCCGTCCCTATTCTCTTCTTTTATTTCAGTCAGGGAAGGTCTTCAAAACATGTCTGGTGGGGACGCCGTTCCAATCGCCTAGGGCTTCCCACTCAGGTACAGAATTCCTGATCGGGATGTCTGTCCCTCATGCAGTGAAGGCTTTTCTCTACTTTGGATGGGACGTTTGTCTGTCCTTCAGGAGCCTCCCGTTCAGGTAAGGAACCATCCCCTCTCCGGGTTCATCCCATATGCCACCTACAGAATATAAAGCCAGAGGGAGGGCCGAGCCATAGAGATGTCAGGGTGGCCCCGCCTCCTGGAGCGCCACCCAAAAAGCACACAGAATGGAGGCACATTTCTAAAGACAGTACATAATTACATGCACCACAGAAAATACCAGAACTGATACATAACAATTCTATGATGTTATAATTTAAAATGAAAGCATTCATTGAGTAAAACAATTCAAAAGCCAAATATGTGGCCAAAGAGTTAGTGCAAGAGTGAAGGGTAAAATGTATCAAATAGTGAGTGGCCAGACCTGTATTGTGGGATGGATAAAAAAAAAGGGGCATGAGAGGAAACTGGGCACAGTGGAAATGGGGATGTTGAGATGGATGTGTGGCGTAGCGAAGCTTGAGAAGATCAGAAATGAGAGGACTTAGAGGTACAGTTAAAGTTGGGGAAATCTCTTAAGGAAATGCAAGAAAGAAGGGGTAACGTGGTACAGGCATGAAGTGAAAAGAGAGAGGCAGGCAGAAGAATCATGGATAAGGTCAAGTCCATAAGTGTTTGGATGGCGACACAATTGTCATAAATGTGGCTCTGTGTGCCACCACAATGGATTTGAAGTGAAGCCATCAAGATGTGATTGAAGTGCAGACTTGCAGTTTTAATATAAGGGGTTTAACAGACGCATTGTAAGAGCTGTTTAGAAAAGATAGCCATTTTTAATCATGGACCCCCATCTACAGGAGTTCAAAAGTATTTGGACAAACTAACACAGTCATGTATATAATGATCATTTTCAATATCTGGTTGGAAATCCCTTCCAGTCAATGACTGCCTGCAGTCTGAGCCCACGGCCATCTCAAGTGTTGGGTGTCCACCCCACTGATGCTCTGCCATGCCTTCACTGCTGCTGTCTTCAGATGCTGCTTGTTCGTTGGACCTTCTGCTTTCAGTTTTGTCTTCAGCAAGTGAACTGCGTGCCCAGTTGACTGACTCTGCTATTGAAGAATATTCCACTACTTTGTGTTGTAAAGCACTTGGTTTTCTGTCCCAGTATGTTTTGGATCCTTGTCCATCTGAACTCTGAAGTGTCGTCCTGTCAGTTGTGCAGCATCTGTCTGAATCTGAGCAGACAGTATAGCGCCCTCTACACTTCAAAATTCACTCTGCTACTTCTGCTGGCAGTCGTATCGTCACTAAACACCAGTGATCGACTTCCATTGGCAGCCATGCATGATTAGCCCATAACACGGCCTCCACCATGTCCCACAGATGATGTGGCATTCATCAGATCATGAGTCGTTTCTTCTCTCCATCATTCTAGTACGTATTGATCTTAGATTCAATTGTCCAAAGTAAAATTGGTCCAGAACTTGACAGGCTTTTAAAAAATGTATTCTGACAAAGTCTAATCTGCCCTTCCTATGCTTGAGGCGTACCAGTGGTCGGCACCTTGTGGTGAACCCTCTGTCTTTACTTTCATGAAGTCTTCTCTTGATTGTAGACTTCGACAGTGACAGGTCAACCCCCCCAGAGAGTGGTCTTGGTTTGGCTTAATGTCATGAAGGGGTTCTTCATCACCCAGGACAGAATTCTGCAATCATCCAGCACAGTTGTCTTCTGTGGTTGTCCAGACCTTCTGGTGTTGCTGAGCTCACCTGTGTGTTCCTTCTCTTTAAGACTCTACCAAACGGTTGACTTGACCACTCGTGGTGGTTCTCTCTGATGGGTTTGTTTTGTGTTCTCTGCCTAATGATGGCCTATTTCTATTTGCACGGACCTCATATTGAGCGTTCACAGTGACAGCATCCAAATGCAAATTCCACGCTTGGAATCTTTTCCAGACTTTCTACCTGCTTATTAGTTAATGAAATACTGAGGGATCTGCTCACACCTGGCTATGGAGCAGCTAATCTGTCAAATGTCCAAGTACTTTTGAGACCCTGGAAATGGTAGGCTATGTAGAAAAATTGCTGTCATTCCTAAATGACTCATACGATATTTTTGGTTATCATACGATATTTTTTTTTAACTTAAATCGCATAATGATTGGTTTATTTTAAGTCCATTGTGGTGGTCTACAGGGCCAAAATTATGAAAATTGTGTCACTGTCCAAATACGTTTGGATCTGACTGTATGGTGTTGGGACAGAGGAGAAGAGGATGAGCAAAGAGAAAGTGGGTGGTCTTTGTGAAGGGGGATCTAATTGAGAGAGACTAGAAGGTGAGGAAGGGTACAAGAGACAAGAAGGGGGGGGGGGGGGGGGAATTTAGAAGCCCTATGTGAAAGTTGGAAAAGCTTTAGAAGAAGAAGAAGAAGTGAATAAAGAAGGCAGAATTTTTGAGGTCAGGTAGAATTACTTACGGAACATGACGCCGGACAGTGGTGATGCGTCATCTGTTGGATTGCACATGTGAGTAAGGACTCTTCACATGTAACAATAAGGCCCCTGTGAACCTTTGATGGCGTACGTTTTCATGTATTCTGTCCTTGACGATTGATTATTTTCCCTGCAGGGTGTGAGGAAACCGAAGAAGCGGACATCTACTTTTTAATAGACGGATCTGGCAGCATTTACCCTCAAGACTTCCTGGACATGAAAAAATTCATCATTGCAATGACAAAGATGTTCAGAATAGGGAAGGAAGAAGTCCGCATTGGTGTGGTCCAGTATTCGCTCACCACTCGACTGGAGTTCTCTGTCGCTCAGTATGGCACTGCAAAAGAAATAACAATTGCTGTGAAGAATATCGCCCAGCTAGGAGGGGGCACCGAGACGGGAGCTGCGCTGAAATCCATGGAGAACCACTTCAGGGAGGCAGCGCGAACCCGGCAAGCGAAGGTGCCCCAGTTCCTGATCACAATCACCGACGGCAAGTCTGATGACAGTGTGGTGGAAGCCGCAAACAGCCTCCGCTCGATGGGCGTGTTGACGTATGCCGTTGGCATAAGGGACGCGGACATGGCGGAGATCGAGCAGATCGCTGGCGTGCCAGAAAGGATGTTCTACGTGAATAACTTTGACTCTCTGAAGCAAATTAAAGATGAAGTCGTTCGAAAGATTTGCTCCAAGGAAGGTAAGTTCAGGTTATCCGATTCAATTCAGGCGCTTGGCACCGAGCTCTGTAAGGGTCGGCCAACCAGAAAGGGGAAGATTCAATGAAAACATCTAGAAATGCTTCTAAGGGGGTCTTTGGGATCCATATTTATTTTTTTTTTATAACTGACAGCTTAATATGCATTGCGATTTGTCGGATAACTTAAACTTATGGGGTCCTGTTCTGTCATGGAGCAGGGATGTGGAACAGCTGGCAGAATCTCCCACCTTTCAAAACTGAGATCTTTGATCAATGTTCAGGATGTCGGCACAGCTTAGTCTGAATGCATCGTCACAAATGAATTGAGCTGGGCCTCTTTAAACAGATGTGATTCTTTACCGGTGGTCCTAGCCCTCCAAGATGGTTCAAAATGACAAAGTCCAAACATAAGCAATGTGGGGTATCATTTCAGTCCATTTCAAGGTTGCAGATTACAAATATGATGTGATTTTTTTGATCCTTTACAAGGGGTCTAGCCCTCTATCAGTGGGTGACAAGTGACAAATTTCTGTCACAATTCTTAGACTTTAAACATTTTAATTTGTAGCACATATTTTAATATTTCAAATATATGAAGTGACTATTCTTGTTTATTATGCGCCTCATGAAGGAAATCGTTACATTTTTTTATGAACACCCCGCCTTAGGGAGGCCTATGCTAGCTCAGCGTATTTTGCTATTACTGTTGTAAGTCGCTCTGGATAAGAGCGTCTGCTAAATGATGTAAATGTAAATGTAAATAATGAAGAGCCTCAGAATTCGGTACACGGCGCACTGTAAGCAGTGTGTGGGCCAAACGACACTCTAGCATTGGCACACACCTCAGACCAGGCGGCACAGTCGACACCAGGGACTCTTAAACTTTTTTTTTTTTTTTCTCTTGTAACCCAATTTTGCCTTTTTAGTGTCTTCAAGACGCAGTCCATGATGACCACTGCAGATTTGTTATTGACATTCTGGTGTGTGATAATAATAATAATAATAATAATAATAAATTTTATTTATATTGCACTTTATATTTTAGCAATCCCAAAGTGCTACAGAGTAAAAATAGAATAATAAAATAAAAAAAAAAGAACAGAAGAGTCTATAAAAATACTTTAACAAAATGACTTTCTAAAAAGATGAGTTTTTAGGTTTCGCTTAAAGGCCTCAGTCGACTGTGGGGCTCTCAGGTAATCAGGGAGGGCATTCCACAGCCTCGGCGCCACCGATGAAAACGCCCTGTCACCCATGCTGCTGAGCTTAGTTCTGGGGACTTGAAGAGTGTTAGTGAGTACAGAGCGGAGGGAACGTAAGGAGTTATGGGGGGTAAGGAGTTCCTGTAGATAAAGAGGGGCATGTCCATAAATTCACTGATGGGTAAGAAGGGAGACCTTGTACTCTATTCTGAATGAAACAGGGAGCCAGTGAAGGGTTTTCAGGATTGGGGTGATGTGATCATACTTTCGCACCCTCATCAGGATCCTGGCAGCGCTGTTCTGAATATACTGGAGTCTCTGGATACTCTTGCCAGGAATCCCAATGAGGAGTGCATTACAGTAATCCAGCCTGGAAGAGACAAAGGCATGGACGAGCTTCTCTGCATCTGCCAGGGTGAGTAATGGGCAGAGTTTGGCGATGTTCTTGAGATGGTAAAAAGATGACTTACAGAGATATTTGATGTGGGTGTCAAAAGTAAGTTGGGAGTCCATTCTAACACCCAAATTAGTAACAGATGTGGAAAGAGGAATATTTTGGCCAGAAAAAGTAATACTGGTGATGGTAGAAGAGCGAAGATGATGTGATGTACCAACTAAGATGGCTTCTGTTTTGGATCTGTTCAACTGAAGAAAATTGAGCCTCATCCAAGCCTCTATCTCCTCCAGGCAGGTAGACAATGTAGATGTTGGCAGAGGAGCAGTAGAGGAGGTGGGAGTAGTCCTGAGGTAAAGCTGAGTGTCATCGGCATAGCAATGGAACGATAAACCATGTCTGCCAATGACAGTTCCAAGGGGGAGCATGTAGATAGTAAAAAGGATAGGGCCCAGCACAGAGCCCTGTGGAACACCACAGGCGACGTTGTGGGTGTGGGACTTTGCGCTGCCAAGGGCAACATGCTCAGTTCTGCCAGTCAGGTATGATGTAAACCAATTTAGAACAATTCCTGAGAGTCCAATAGTGTATTGCAGGCGGTGAAGAAGGATGTTATGGTCTATTGTGTCAAAAGCAGCTGTCAGGTCAAGGAGGATAAGTAGTGAAGGTGAACCAGTATCTGCCGTCATCAGAAGATCATTGGTGACCCTGACCAGGGCTGTTTCAGTGCTATGGCCAGGGCGAAAACCAGACTGAAACTTTTCAAACAGATTGTTCAGTTTGAGATGATCGTGAAGTTGTGCTGCAACTATTTTTTCCAGGACTTTGGAGAGAAATGGAAGATTGGAGATGGGCCTATAATTGGAGAGAACTTCAGGATCCAAGGTGGATTTTTTCAGTAGAGGTCTGATGACAGCAGTTTTTAGTGCAGAAGGAATATGGCCAGCCAGGAGGGACTGATTTATTATTCTGGTGATAAGTGGAGAGATGGCAGAAATGTTGGCCCTCAGCAAGGGTGAGGGGAAAGGGTCCAGGGAACTAGTAGACGGTTTCATTTTCCTGA